>NC_089873.1:28010000-28062500 GCF_040182565.1 Anser cygnoides
TACTTGTAAACCCAGTTATATCATTGTCCAGAAAACATAGCTGAAATCAGATTGTAGCTACTCTTATGATCTATTACTTGATAAAAATTGTTTGTTCAGAATGGAGAGGATAGTTAAAGAGTAATAAAGCTGTATAACAACATTTAGTACAACTTTAAGTGGGAAGCAAAATTGTATTTTCTCTGCTGAAAATATACAGAATTTAATAAAGAATCTCCTATGAAGACAGGCTGAGGGAGTTCGGGTTGTTCAGCCTGGAGAAGAAAAGGTCTGGGGAGACCTTATAGTGGCCTTCCACTATCTAAAGGAGGCTACAGGAAAGCTGAGAAGGGGTAGTGGTTTTAAACTAAAAGAGGGTAGATTTAGATTAGATATAAGGAGGAAATTCTTTACTCAAGAGGGTGGAGAGGCACTGGAACAGGTTGCCTAGAGAAGCCGGGGATGCCCCATCCCTGGAGGCGTTCAAGGCCAGGCTGGATGGGGCTTTGAGCAACCTGATCTGGTGGGAGGTATCACTGCCCATGGCAGGGGCGTTGGATCTAGATGATCTTTAGGGTGCCTTCCAACCCAATCTGTTCCTTGATTCTATGATTCTATGAAGAAAACTTGAAAATGAAAGCGAACACAGCCAAATGATAGTCATTTTCCTTGTTACAATAATTTAGTCTTATGAAATTGTTTACAGCAACATATTTAATTATATTATAAGAAATCCATTCCTGTCCTTAGTATTACATTAGGAATGACAGGTATCTTCCTAACCTCATAGACATCACTGGAAATTTTCCATTTGAAATGAAGCAAAGAATATATGAGCGAGTTTTAGAAAGTAAATAATATTATGTATATCTGCTATGGTGACAGACATTTGAAAAGTAAACATTTTTCATTTTTATCAATCTTTCATTTGCATTCAAAATCCTCACAGTATCTTCAACATTCTGTAGTGAATTTAAAGTTTATTAACTTCCAAATGCTCAGAACATAGGAAATGTATCTACATTTCAGCTGCAGGTCTGTTAATATAAAGTAAATATGACACCATCATTGAAAGTGTAGAGAAAGTTCTAAAAAGCTGTGGTTTACATCCCTTTTAATATCTGAAGAAGGGAAGTGTAAGAAACATACTGTATCAAGGGAGATATGGAGAACATTAGTCACAGTTCAGAGAGCCAGAAAAAAAGCACAGTTGAAAAATAGGATCTCTGTGCTTTGCTGTGTTCAATTTGACAGTGTGTGACCCAGTGAAACCTTTTCTTGTTACTAAACGCCGTTTTGTTTTGCTAATATGTGTATACAACCCTGAAACTCACCAGAAAACCCAGTAATTTAGCAAGCACAACAGTCACCTCTATGAAAAAGTTTGGCATTTTACCAGCAGTTTCTTTCAGAAATAATTGATGTATCCCAGATAATCACAGTACAGCTACTGAGATAATGTCCTCTATTTGACAAGGAGTCCAATAAAACTTACATCGAAGGCATTGGGAGATTTACTGGTTTGAGATGAGAATAAGATGAGAAGATGCTAGTGTTATGAAAGACACAAGCTTCTCCCACACAGCGCTGGGTGGGACAGGACGTAAAATAATTTAATTTAGTGAGCATATCCAAGGATTCTAAGTTGCCTTTTGTTCTGATACTCAAGAAAACAAGACCTTTCAGAAGTATTCTTGAAAGGAAAGAGGCTCTGTAGCAATTAGGTGGCTGGTGGTGAGAATGAAGGAATAGTGGAGAGTACTGCTTGAGGCAGAACACTACCATAAAACAGGCCTTCAAATAATAATGACCCAGCTAGTGATCTGTTGAATCAAGTGGTCTCACTGTTGCTGGAGTAGTAGGTTTCGAATAGCTAAACAAAATGGAACAGCTCCTTTCAGATTGCTTGGGAGAAAAAGGAAAACCTTTTCATTATATTTTTTTTTTCCATGTCCAGTACTAAACGGAGTCGAGAACAATGCTTCTGTCTTGATTTATTCATAATATTTAAGAAATGTTTTCTTCGCTAATTATGTCCACCTGAATGAGCTTACCAGCAGAAGTGTTTCCTGAAAGCAGCAGTTCCTAACCAATGGGAAGCATAAAAAATATTTCTATATATGAATAAATGCACCACAGGTGTGATTTGAAGAATTATTCTCACTCAGGGAATAGAATAGCCTTGGTAGTCTTAGACAAGGCTGAAACAAATAGCTTTAAAGTTACTTTAAAAACATCTGCAAAATATTATTATTTTTTTAACTTTATTTTATTAGGAATATTTAAAGATTTGAAACAGCAGTAATTGCTCCAACAAGTCCTGCTCTAATTATGTACTGAAACCGTTATGGGTTCATTGGTGGTTTGAGGTTCACATCACTTCAGAGATTTAGAGCTGTCACAAGCAATGAATCTGTTGCTGGGAACTTTGTCTATCTGTGAATTTAACCAAATTTCTTCAGTTCTCCTTGGAATCTGACTTGATGTATGTGGTATTTATACAGTGGGAAAAGAATTAAACAAAAAAAATGCTATTTTTGTTTGTATGATTTTAATGAAATAATATTGTACCTCAGTTGAAACTTGGTTTAATTATTGGATACTTAGACTATATTACATAATATTATATTGGATAAAAGCTTATTATTATTTGTTATGATTAGAACAGTTAAAGGACAGCAGATGCCACAGATCCCATGGCTAGTCATCTTGTTGGGTAATGTGGGAAGAAATAAAGAACCGCACAGATTTGAGGCCTCTGGCTTATCTGGTACTTCTGGTTTTGATTAAGGGTAGAAAGAAAGAATGAACTGCTCATCGTGGTTTGTTCATTTGCTGAGCCATCTCCACCCAAATCTGAACCAAAGACAGATACTCTGTTTCTCTGTACCCTAAAGTTCTCTGTTTTGCACAGCAGTAACAGGGGCAGTTACAGTTTGTCTGTAACCAGATTCTTCCCAGCTTCTACATCTACTTTGCCCCCTTTCCAAGAACTCAAGTGGCAGTCTATAAGATAAAGGGGCCCTCTCGTTAAATCATTAAAAAGCTTTTGTGTCATTCAGAGGAAAGCAGAGATAAAGTTAAGCTCAGCCTTACGTGATCAGCCATCTGTCAGGGATTCACCTTCCATTCCCAGGCCTGTGCTTGTAAACATGTGGCCCCATCACTGTTTCCCTAACTCACTTTCTGCTTTTGTATTTGTTCACCCATAACTGAGGATTCACTGACTGAGAAGGGAAGCAAAAGCACTTGGGCATCCTGGAAGATATTTTTTTTTCCCTAGCTGTTAGATGGCAGGGTTGAGGCAGCATACTCAGGGAGTGACAACACAGTGGGGAGCACGGTGCTATGCTTGTGAAAGGACATCTCTTGAAAGGTCCTGCAAGATTTTGTGTCTCCATTTGCACTACTTCATTTTGTACATTCACAGTGCACTCTTTCACTAAGACTGGGAGCTGTGGTCTGCTTCCTCTCTGCTTTGGAGTCAAGTCAGTTGAGATTGCTCCACTTCTGTTACTCTTGCAGGAAAACAGCTTACGGAGAAAATTCTCAATTGCCCTGTGGCTCACTTGCTTTTTGTCAACTCCTTTGACATTTGAAAAAAATCTTGGATTGTACAGGCATGGGCTAGAAGTTAGATCAGGACAGAATAATTTGGATGTTTGCTTTCTCCAATTTTTATGATTTGGTTAACTACAGCCTGTATAAGGTTCTCATTAAATCTGTTAACTCTGCAGTTGATTTTATGGAGACACTATTTTTTGATAAAAGTACAACGGAGTCTGTCTGCAGGATCTCACTTCCATTACAAGGTCTTTGAGGTCACAGTTTCTTATCATGGCATTAATAATTTGTATCTGTATTAATTATTTGTCAAATACTGATGGCTACCATTTGTATGGATTACCACAACTGTCTGTCTCATTCTCAGAAATCATACAGAAAATAGAAATTCAAGCAGGTATCCTCCAAATTATTCAGTAATTGCTGGTATTATTCAATCATGAAATAAAATCCATTTTACTTTGGAGGTGTATATAGCATTGCTGATCTAGGCAGCCCTATGCTGCACAATCATGAGTATTTCAGGAGTTGGACTCGATGATCCTTGTTGGTCCCTTCCAATGTGGGATATTCTATGATTCTATTTTTTAATTTAGGGGATGCCATTTGACAATCGTTATAAGTTTATAAAATCTGCTAAAGTTCAAAACTGTTTTAGAGAAAGGGCCAGAGTAAACATTAACAACCTCATTTGCTTAGGTTGGGTAACTTGAAAAGCTGCATAACATCAATGAAAATGCTTTGTCAATCACATTCTACACTAGATTAGTCTTAAAGTCCAAGGAAGAATCAAAGTTCACCTTCATATATAAGCTTCTGTCTAGCACTCCTGGTATCGTTTACAAGTTCAAAGAAGAAAAATGAAGGAGAAAGACCAGTCTGTAGCTATTGTGGAAATAATAGACTCCTCGAAAATAAAACTGGTGAGCAAATAATTTCTTTGCCTTTCTTCAGTTGTATAAAGGTACCAGATAGGGAATTGTGTCTTTCAGCTGCAGAGCTGAGCAATGAAATGCACAAACTGACAACTCAGAACTGTTTTCTGGAGCTGAAAAAGACAGGTTTTTTTTTTCCTCTCTTTTTTTGCTCTTTCATAAATGTAAGTAGGCATAAAGAGAAGTATTATTCTTAAATATTCAATTTATTGTATATAAGTACTTCTTACAATGGTAAACTGAATTATGGTCTTCGTCTTGGAACGCTAAACATGTTGAATAGGGATAAGAGAAAGGGATGGATAAAACAGGTTTATATTTCTCCTAATATGCTCATAACATTTATTTTTATTAAGAATATGCCTTGATATCATAACCTGATCTTTTAGATAAACTGCATATATCTGAAAGTCTTTGCAAGCTCTGCATATTGGAAACAACCCACAAACAAATTTTAATGCATTGTACTAACTTCTACATCAATATCAGTTTATTAGTTCCTTCATTGATGGAGCTATCTGGGCCCAAGGAAACATGCTAGTGATATTTTATCACAGAAATACGAAAACAGAAACAGGATCTGTTACTCTTAAAACAAAACAGACAAACAAAAAAAACACCCACAATTCTTTATCTACATTTGATGAACCTCAACTCAGTATTAACTGGTAGTCCAACAAATAGAGTTGAATTTATCACACCTAATAGACTACTCACATTTAGCTTCCTCATCTGCAGCAGAACTCTTCAATTTTTATTTATTTATTTATTTATTTTAGTCTGTATATATTATAAAGAGGCAACTGTAGCCTGTGATTTGTCTCACCGATTTTAGGTTTAACATTTAGTATGAAATGAGCTGCACTGAAGCATCTGTTTCCCTCCTTAAATATGAGGGGAATCTAAAGAACTGACTCAAATACTCATGTTCACACTGTAGATTGAGTTGTATTGAGTTGTATTCCCAGCCCTTGGGAACAGGAAAAGAAAAGATACATATTAAAATTATAAAAACAGAGATTCTTCACTGCAGGTAAACCCAATTCCCTCAAGAAATCATAGTGTCTAAGAATTCAAGAATTAGCAGTTTGGAGATCCTGAACTGGTGGACAATGGAAAGAATTCTGAATGTGTGTTGTCATATTGTAGTTTGCTTTTGCTGACGGGTAATATGTTTTTCCTGCTCTTTGAGGCCATCAGGCAAATTCCATCTTCTCCCAAAGCCCTGACATTGAGCCACTGCTGCATGTCTCAGGAGTTCTTGTCTGTATATAGTAACACAGAAACTGAAGTCTTTATCACATGCCACATAGTCTCTACTTCTCTAAGGCTATGTTAAGCTCCTTTGAGCCTGTAGTGCGTAGAGTATGGCTGCTTCTCACACTATACTTGATGAATTTCTTTGAATGGCATTTACATAGATTATATAAAAGTCTTGTGGGCTCAGAGACAACAATAGTGGCTGCTTTGTTCTCCAGGCACAGGCAAGCTTCTTACTGCAAGCTAAAACTAATTTGTAGAAAACACAGATTTCTTGAAGGGTCTTTTTGAGAAATAAACTGAAAGATATGGTTGCTTTTCTTAGCACCTCCTTCTCTATCTGCCAAGGTCTTCTATATACTACTATAAATAGTAGTTTATAGTAGTAATATAAAGTAGTAGTAAAAAGTAGTTTAGTGTGCATTTGTATTTACACTATAATTAATTACTTGTGAATGTATTTGAAATCAGTCACTACAGGAAGGAATGCCAAATAAAACAAAACTGCATGTTATATGATCACACATTGAAAACAATAGATCATAGAAGTCATTAAATACCTTACTATGCAGTATTCAGATACTTAGATGATATGTGAAATATATATATATATCTTACATATATATAAAAGATATATAAAGAAATATATAGGTGCAAGGTGCTGCACTTGGATCATACAGACTGGGAGAATAACTCACTGAGAGCAGCCCTGCAGAGAAGGACTTGGGGGTTCTGGTGGACAAAAAGCTCAACATGAGCTGGCAGTGTGTGCTTGCAGCCCAGAAGGCCAACTGCATCCTGGGCTGCATCAAGAGAAGAGTGGCCAGCAGGTCGAGAGAGGTGGTTGTCCCCTTCTGCTCTGTCCTTATGAGGCCTCACTTGGAGTGCTGCATCCAGGTCTGGAGTCACCAGCACAAGAAAGATATGGGGCTGTTAGAGCAAGTCCAGTGGAGGGCTACAAAGATGATCAAAGGGCTGGAGCACCTCTAATACTGGGAAAGGCTGAGAGAGCTGGGGATGTTCTGTCTGGAGGTTCAGAAGGCTCCTGGATGACCTCATTGTGGCCTTTTTTAGTGGCAATTAAAGGGGTCTTATAAAAAAGATGAAGAAGGACTCTTTACTTGGGTAGGTAATGACAGGGTAAGGGGGAATGGCCTTAAACTAAAAGAGGATAAATTTAGACTAGACATTATAAGGAAACTCTTCACTGTAAGGGTAGTGAGGCACTGGAATAGGTTTCCAAGAGAAGCTTTGGATGCCCCATGCCTGGAGGTGTTCAAGGCCAGGTTGTATGGGGCCTTGGCTAACCTGATCTAGTGGGTGGCATCCCTGCCTATGGCAGGAGGGTTAGAGTTAGATGATCTTAAAGGTCCATTCCAATCTGAGCATTCTACAGTTCTGTGATATGATTCTGTGAAATGTAAGATATATATAAAGTATGTAATATAAATACTGGTAATAGAAATCTTTGCTTCGATACTCAAGAGAAAGTGGCCAGTATTCACATCCCATAAAAAATTTAGTTTTCACTTGTCCCTCAGCCTCATTTTTTTTCTGATGTTTTTGTGCCATTCTTTTTTTCCAGAGGAAGACTTTGAATGATTTGGTATGTGCATTTATAGTTGGTGGCCAGAGAAATGGAAGAAGTTGCAAGGAACCAGGAAGTAGGGCATTAGCTGGTGTTACTAGTGCAATAATCTTAGTAAAAAACTAACAGTGTTATCGCTGTCATTTTGGGGTTTCAGACCCTGGAGATTAGTGGGACAGTACTCCTGTAGTGTCCACCACTTCACTTTTCGTCCTTGTCTGTTAATTTAGGTTTGTAACCAGAAAAGACAAGAACAGATAAAAACGTATCATTAAGAGATGATAACTGAAAGAACAGAACTCTACAGTAAAAGGCTGATTCTCCAGTAAATTCTTTTGCTTGGTCATATTTGACCAGACATTTTTCTAGACAATGTACTTCTATGTATATGATCAGGGCAGGAAAGTACTGTAACTGGGAAAATGAACAGAGTTCATTTTTCTCTGATGAATAATGAAGCAGCTTGATGATCATTATTTGAAGATAAAAAATGAACCAGTTTTCATACATAATATATAATATGTAATATATCTGAACATTAAGTCTCTGGTTGAGGAGTGTGCAATTACGAACCACGTTAAAGATAAATATAGAAGGAGATACAATTTGTTCTAACAAAAACAAGCCTGAAAATGGATGAATTTGCTTTTCCTCTTTAGATAATAAAAATAGGAACAGAAAAATTTGGATGGTAGTTGTTCCTGAAGACCATCTATTTTCAAATATGTCATAAACATTTTGTATTTCAATTGAAAAAGGACCTAAAACATTTAGCTGCAGAGGAATCTTCTTGTTCTAGACTAAATATGTTACAAATTTTTTGATAGTTTACAATGTAAACACATCTTTTCAGGAAAAAAAAAAGATATCACAGTTGTTGTTCGCCTTTCTTCAAGCAACCTAGAAACTGAAAAACAAGGGGTTGAACTCCAGTATTCTGAGTACAGGGCTTTTATTGAACCAGAAGATCATTCCTCTTGTCTGTAATGCTTTTGAATTAGAAGAAAAGTCACAATTCACTAAAATAAACATTGAAAATGGAAGAATTGCCCCAGTTTTCCCGTCATTGAAAATTAGAAACACTTGTTATACCAGATACTACTGTTCAGAAAATAGAGTTGTAATGACTGGGTTATTGTACATTTATTGATCAATTCACTCTTTGGCCAAATTCAGTGCACATTGTGAAGTTCATCTGTGGACTTCAAAAAATTAACAATATTTGAGTTTGTGTATTATGACTAAACAGGTCAAGACTGACAAGGAATACGTCTTTTTATGTTTTGTATCCCAGTAACATAAGTTGTGCACAAACTGAATTTTACTTGGTATGTAAAATGAAATGTGGACACTGTTCCAAATTTAGATTTCTACATTTGGGATGCATATGAAATTAGTATAAAATCTGTGTAAAATCTCTGCTTTGATTTTTTAATTAAAATGAATAAGCAAGGACCACACTGAGAAAGATGAATGGGTGCTAACATACGTTTTACATCTAAGAAGAAATAGCCTCATTTTACAAAACTGTTCTTTGAAGTGATGCTATCAATTAGGTTCCAATGATAACATGATTTAAGCAGGATATATTTAGGGGTGGGCAAGTATAAAGTATTGTAGTAATATTTCACATGTGAACACTTTAATCTAGATGCAGTCTGAGCAAGTATTATTTTTTATCAAGCACAAAAAGACCTTTTTTTTCAGATACAATATCCAAGCTTTAAAGTTAGGCGGATATGTAACTTCTTGTGACAAGTAAGGTAGCATGTACTTTGCTTCCCTGTTCCTAGAGATTGCCAAGTCTGTACATGCAGTACAGGCAATGTGGCCAGGTCTAGTAGGGTCAATGATTTTCTGAACTGTCTGTATTGTGTACATCAGCTTCTCTGGACGTATACCCTATTTCTGTTACTGCAGGATATACAGGCATGCAGCATGTAGGCACACTCATCATGTTGCATGTCTGCAGTTATTAACCCTAGAAAAAAGGGTAACTTAAGGATGTTTCTGCTAACAAGACAATTCCTGCAGTTTGCTTTCCACTTGCCCTGTTTTCCATGGGCTCTTCTGACACGGGCAGAATGAAAATCTCAAGTAGAGGCAGTCAGGTTCGTGACCTCTTTCTTTTCTGGGGGCATCTTTAAGCCCTCTGATCATATACCTGTCTTTATGACCTTTACATGACCATGGAGAACTGAGAAGACTATGGGAGAAGTGGTACCTAGAAATGAGCTTCCACAAACTAGACAGTCCATCCTGCTTACTGCTCCCAGATCCCTCAAGAGAAATCAGGCTAGCTGATGAATTGCTGTCAGGACAGTCCAGATAACATTGGTGAAAAGCCCTTGCTATCCCAAGAATTAGCCATTTTAGGTAACTAGAACATGAAAGGTATCTGCTCTTTAAAAATGTACATACCTGCATGTACATACCTGCATCATTTCCATGACTAGTGACATCCTTTTGGATGTATCTGTTTGCTACTGGAATTATCCTTTCTAGCTAGCCTTGCATATTCAGGAGTTAGTGTTTTTGTATCCTGCTTTCTATGAATGACTATTAGTAAAATGCAACATAGATTGTAAAGAAAGGAAACTGAGCAGGATTGTTTTCAGGTTTAGGTTTAGGCTAGAATGACAAAGATTTTGTTAAAATATATTAATGAAGTGCTCCAAGAATCAGTCTTGAGCTTCTGTTTATTTAATAATTTTGTTAATGACTCTGGTAGAAAAATACATGGTTTTGCTGATGAAATTCACTGAAGTAGCAAAAATAGAAAGCATTGCTAATACAAAGGAGGGTCAGGTTATCGTAGAGGAATAGCTAAATGACTGAGATGACAAAATAGTATAAATGGAAGCAATGTAACAGGACTGAGTGCAAGGTCATTCATTTAAATACTAATAACGGGAATGTCTGCAGTAAGCTGAGAGTTCATTAGCTGGATATGACAGAGAAAGATCTGATTATATTAGTTGCTTACAGGATGACTATAAGCCATCAAAATGATGAGACTGGAAAAAAAGGGGGGGGGGGGGAGATAAGTATGATCTTAGAATACATCAAGAGGGAGAAGAGAGAGATTTCCAGAGACACAGAGGAATATCCACTGTGGAATTCACTGGGTAGAAAACTTTTAGAATACTGTAGATAAATATAAGTGTACACCTTTCAGAAAGACTTATTCGAAGTAGGAAAGGTAGAGAGGACTGTTAGGACAAATCATAGTATGGGAAATCTAGCTAAAGAAGCATGGCTTGATCAGTTTAACAAAACAAAGGTTTATAGGATCTATGGCCACTCACATAGGGAAGTTAAACAATTAATTACCTAAGTTAAAGGAACACGAAAATGAAATAATATTTGTCTGGAAATGGAGATAAAGCTTTTTAACAGCAATCTGTAATCACTCAACTTCTGGAACACACTCCAAATCAAAATAATGGAGACAGGAAACCTAACTGATTTTAAGACAGAGTATGGTTGGTTTATGAAAAGTTGGTTTATGTGATGTTGTGATAATTCAACCCAATTCTAGCCCAGGGTCTCTGTGTCTAGACTGAACATTACCACATTCAGCAGAGTTTTTAAATTAAGAAAAATCTATTTGCCTTTGGAACATGGTTCATTTGTTATTTTCTATCTGTGCAATATTGACTGTGATAGATTCTTACAGACTTGAATGTTACTGTAATACAAACACATCATGCAATAATTAGCCAAAATGAACAAATACTTAAATAGTATATGATGATGTAAGTGAACACTGTTGTGACATGGTGCTGTGTTGGGACTACAGGTGAACGGGCACAGGTAACCCTTATAGATATGTTTTATCATATTCTATTTAATTCTTCCTTGAAATTAAATGATACTTAGCAATACAGGCCATGCTATGGGATTTGGAATACCATAGTATTCCTCTGTATTCCCCTTCATGAAGAAACAATTTTCCTGGATTAGTAATGTTTCCCTCCCTCCCTCCCTCCCTCCAAACAAACAAATAAATAAAGCATATTAAAGATTGCAAATTGTGATCTCTGCTGTTCATTGGCAGCCAACCACGCAGGTAGCGAACCCTCAATATTAATATTTAACACACAGTCCTGCCTGCATGGCAGTTTAGATCCAAGAATAACAAGCTCCTTTAGATGAGGCCTTTATAGTACTTGTCTTAGACATTGCCAGTAACCACAAGGTCTCAGGTTCTTGTGAGGTTCTGCTGAGCTCAAGCCAGGCAGTCGCTCAGGTACTTCAGCTGAAGTTTGCCTTTATAATTGGTTTAAGCTTCAAAGCTGAGCATCTTACAGGATTGAGCCCCATGAATGGAAATTCTTATGTTCCAGTCTTTGTACACAGGCGTTGAAGATCCCATGACACTTTATACAAAAGGAAGAACGTTAACCCCAATGTCCTTGCCAAATGCTAACTTCGGTAATTACAGTCTGCTTTCTTTAATTCTCCTTGCAGTTTTAATTAGATATAGTATTATTCTCTTCCTGTACCACATTGTCACTGGTTATTCCCACTAAATCATTTGCTGTGTTAAAGGTTGTTACTCTTTTGTCCAAAGCTGGCTGCATTTTAGAAGCAGGAAAAATGAGTAATTATATACTGCTATTTTTAATATGTCTGTGTTCACCCCTTGCATCTAAATTCTGAGACACACACACACAAATATATGTATCATCAGTGCAAAGGTTGAAAATGATGTGACTTACCAGGACTTCTCAGAACATCACAGCTGTGAACTAGTGTGGCTCTTGGCACCTGCAGGATAAATAGATTATTTCCTGGGACACACATTTTCATACCCGAATATCTGTGTTTCCACATCTCTAAACTGAAACAAGAACATACTTTTGATGCAGTGTAATCAGGTGCAGCTTTAAAGTGCTTTGGGATTCATCAGATTTGACAGTGCTCTATAATTGTAAGATCACCATTATATACATATTATATAATTATGCCATTGCAATGATTTATAATTTAGTACTTTTTGTACTTTTTTTTGGATAAAATTATGCCAATGTATATATTTGTCTTGTAAGTTAGATTTGGAAGCTATTTGAAGCCTCAGTGCTGACAAAAAATAATCTACTTATATGACGTTGTAAGAAATAATTTACATTATGGTGTATGGAGCTCCAGTGCATAACCAAACAATTTTTTTTTTTTTTTAATGTTGTATCAAAATTGACTAATTTCTATTTTAAGTTTTTTCTTGATATTCTGTAACAGTAGCAAGGATTTTCCAGGGTGAATATCAGTTTAGGGCAAATTCAGTCAGAGAGTTGCAACAAAAATCAAAAATGATATGTTTTTGACTTTGTATTTTTAAAATTCTCCCATAATCATCAATGTGAATATTTGTCAGGAAAGATCCAGTCTGTTTTGCTCTGTTGTTCTTATGTGATTTTGGAAATAAGAGTTTATTGGGAAATTTGAATCTCCTCCGGACCCAGTCTTACACATCTATGTTTTTCTTAGTTGACGGCCCCAGAGGGGCATAAGATTTCTATTGGAGCAATGTGATCATAACTACATAGTCTAATTTACTGGGTGCTTTATACTCACTTTATCCTACTGTAAATGTGAATATGTTGTGCTGGCTAACTGAAGATGAAGACAGTGTGTCAAAGGGAGGTCACTAGCGGATTTATTCACAAAGACACTTAACCATCATAACAGTCATTATATTGTATTTGAGATTTCTACTAAGTGGCAGTTGATAGTGAGATTGGCACAACTGCTTTTGTACTGAACAGAATCACCTACACCAAAGGGCGACAGGAAATCTGTGTCTGGATGGGATGTAGTTATGAAGGAAAGAACCTTTTTTCCATGTCTCCTTTCTGCAGTCAGATGAGTAAGCTGTTTATTCTGCTATCCAATTGTTCAGTGCATTGGTTGAGGCAGTAATAGACTTAAGTAGGATTGAACATAAAATTCTCTATTCCCCAGGAGTTACTTACCTAGGGGTTATTAAAAATGGTCCTATTTTTCACACCTGTGTATGTTTCAGTCAGAAAGATGGATTCTGCAACACAGAAATTAGCACTTTCAAGGAGGTGAATGAGTGAGCGTTTTGTAGGATTTCTATGGCAGTACTCTTGAATATGTTTATTCTCTGATGTCTAAGTTCTGGATAACAATTAATTAAGGTTAGACAACATTAGATCAAAGTTTCCTTTTAATGGCATGACAGAATGCTGATTTTGACACTCCTAGTGATTGACATGTGATTAACATATGTGAATCATTCTAATTAATGAGGTTATAGGATTGTTGACATCAGTAGATGAATGACTTGGGTTTTGGTTTCATTTTTATCATCTCTGCATGAGGTTATGACTCTGTTTTCCTAATGACTGATAAAAATTGCCAAATGATGAGGGGAAAAATGCTGTAGACTGTGTGAAACAAAGTTCATATGGTATATTTTGGGAAATATTACATGCCTTCTGCTGCTTGATGAAAGCATTAATGAATGCAGCCAGACATAGATATTTGCTTAAAGCCCTGGCACTGTGGGATGACACTATAGCAGTTCTGCTGATGGGAAGAATCAGATAAATTTATATAACTCCATACAAAGTCAGCTGAGTTAGATGACATTACCTTCATCAGCTGTGTGATCTAATTGAGCTGAAATGTCTACCTGTGGGTCTGAGTTTACTCACCCTAATTGTCACCAGAGAGCCTCTTTTGAATCCTCACACACTTTTGAACTTTCAGATGTCTTGGTATTGTTTTTAATTACCAGCCAGTTGGCTGTTTCTAACCTTTTCTCTTCAATTTGGGCCTTGTCAATTAAATTCATGCTGTTATGAATAGACTATAGACATTTAACTGTACTTAGATCATACAGATGACTTTGTGATGGAAAATTAGAAGCACTCATTGATGTATCTCAAGTGTTTTGTGTCAATCTGTGGTTTACAGTTCTGATTTTTCCACTAATGGTTTTGATAATCTTGTAAATTAGAAAATTTACCACCAGTGGCATGCAAAATATTGAACTCATGTACACAACTGTGAACTATGTAAAATACAACATATATGATACATATGAATTTCTCACTTAGATTTTTTATGAGATTATCTTATTTTCAGTGGTTACCATTTCCTAGCATTTCACAACACTAGCCCAACCCCTATAATAGCCTTATTCAAAGTCCACTGAAATCAGTGTAGGAGTCACATTGGCTCTCATTTTTTTTATATCAGCACTAAATATGAAAATTCTGTTTTCATATTATTTCAATAAGCCAAATTCATTTACATAAGTGTAGGAAGTCTTTAAACGTGTGTCTAAAGCTAATATGAGTTTACTTTTGTAATATAGTTATACTATCATTGAAACAAAGAAAATCTAAAGTTAAAGCTGCGGTGAATGCTGTAATACTTGTCAGTTTACCTCTCAGGAATGAAACGAAGGTACTTAACATGGAAATGTGCTTAGCTTTCAAATCCTGCATATTAAACATAGCTTGTTCCTGAGTAATACTCATCTGAATTCCAAACATTCTTTTAAAAAGTATTTTCATTGAGAGATCAAATATTTAATCAGACTTTCAAAACTGACTTGGTGTTTCGATTTCTAATGGTATTTAAGAATCCTTAGTTCTCTTAAGTAATAGACTCCTACAAATTTACTGGAAAATGAGCATGTTATTTATATGTATTTAAAAGGAATCCTGAATGCTTCATTGTATTGTGGGTTATTAGGAGAATTTAACACAAACTAGACTCTCAGATAATTAGGAAAATTATTATTAAAAAAAAAAAGTTTATTTACAATTTCAGACAATATAAAAATGTAGTGAGAACTGCCATGGGATAATTTCACACTAAAAAAATCATTGGGAAAGTGTCTCCATTCAAAACGTTCCAGGTGGAGGCCGATGACGAATGGTGTCCCTCAGGAATCTGTCCTGGAACCGATGCTGTTTAATATCTTTATCAGTGACACAGACAGTGAGATCAAGTGCACCCTCAGCAAATCTGAAGATGACGCCAAGCTGAGTAGTGCAGTTGATACACAGAAGAGAGGGATGCCATCCAAAGGGACCTGGACAAGCTTGAGCAGTGGGCTCACATGAACCTAATGAGGTTCAACAAGGCCAAGTGCAAGGTGCTGCACCAGGGTTAGTGCAATCCCAGATATGAGCATAGGCTGGCTGAAGAACTCACTGAGAGCAGCCCTGTGAAGAGGGACTTGGGGGTTTTGGTGGAGGAAAGGCTTTGTATGAGCCAGCAGTGTGCGCTTGCAGACCAAAAGGCCAGCTGCATCCCGGGCTGCATCAACAGAGGATTGGCCAGCAAGTCGAGGGATGTGATTGTCCCCCTCTACTCTGTCCTTGTGAGGCCCCACTTGGAGTGCTGCATCCAGGTCTGGGGCCTCCAGTAGAAGAAGGAGGATGTGGACATTTTAGAACATGTCCAGTGGAGGGGCACAAAGATGATCAAAGGGCTGGAGCACCTCTCCTATTAGGTGGAAGGAGTTTGGGTTGTTCAGTCTGGAGAATTGAAGGCTTTAGGGAGACCTCTCTGAAGCCTTTCAATACTTAGAGAGGGCTTATATAAAAGACGGAGAGCAACTTTTTGCACAGGCAGATAGTGATAGGACAGGGGAGAATTGTTATGAACTAAAATAGAGATTTAAATTAGATTTTAGGAGGAAATTCTTCACTCAGAGGCTGGTGAAGCACTGAAGCAGGTTGCCCAGAAAAGCTGTGAATGCCCCATCCCTGAAGGCATACAAGACCAGGTTTTGAACTAGATTTCTGAGTCATTTTATATTGGCCTCAAAAGAAAACAACAAAACAGTCTGCACAAACTTTATGTGCATCATAGAATGAAAAAAAAAGGAAAAAAAAAAAAAGAAAAAAAAGTTGCTTAGCTGCTTTACATTCTTTTTTTTTTTTTTTCTTGCATGTGTGAATATGGACTTGGACTCTATTTTCACATGAACATACAGCAATATATAAGACAATAATCAGTAATGAAAGGATTGTTATATGGTCATAGAAACTGAGTCCAAACTGTTCATTACTAAACTTTAATATATTTAAAAAGTAAAAGTAATATTTGGATAATAATCTGGAATTCATAGAATCATTATGTAATAGGTCAAAATCAGCAAGGTTACTTTTACTTTCAACCTAACTTTTGTTTCAAACGCACTTGTGCTAATCCTGTTATTTGAAAATATGGCATAGAAGTAATTCAAAAGCAGACACCATGGGCCATATCCTTCCATTACTCTGCAGCTAAAACCTGTAGAAATTTCACTTGGAAATCTTGCTTCACTTGCTTGTAGAACAATGGCACACTTTGATCTTTCACTTTTGGCATTACTTAATATTACTTAAGGACTAAGTTTCCCTTTAGACACATATATAGCTGCTTCTGAAGAACATCAGTCTCATATTCAAGAAACTTGTTTTTCTTTTGTATTTATGTATTTTTTTAATCTTTTAAGTCTTTTAACTTATTCTAATTGTTTTGTTTTGTTTTCTCTTTCTTCTTCTCCTTTCCTCCCCCTCCCCCTTAAGCTATCTAGCAGCATTTTGGATATATATAACAGTGACCAGGGAATGACACCAGCTAATATGGGTCTCACAAATGCTTCTTGCCCAGCTAATCTACCAGTAAAAAGGGAACTCACAGGTAAAAGAACTCTAAGATTTCAGCATTTTATAATTTAGGAAGTTATGATGTTTCTCTTAAAAGTTGAACAAAAATTACTCATGAAATAAATCTCCATAATAATTCATTTCCTGAGAATTTTGCAGTATGTAGTTTCATTTAAGGAAAAGAACAGACCATGAAGAAATGTTTTCTTTCTGTTCTCCTCTTTAGCAATTGAGAAACAATGTTTGCCCTGTGATTTTTATGAACATCATGCTTCTACTAAACCTAATTATTTTAGAAAACAGTGGATTCTTCCACATGTTGGCTCCTGATCAATGGTATAAATAAATTATCATCCATTAAATTTGTTCCAGGGTGGAACAAATTGTTCTTTTAAAAGCTTACAATAAAGCTATTCAAGGTAAATCTATATTAGTGGATTAACAACTTTAAAAGTTACATTCAATTAATCCAAAGAATGCTAACAACCATGTACAGTTTATTAGTGTCACCCAGAGGAAACAGTGAGTTTGTTCAATATGAATATCTTAGAAATCTGATTAACTCTTGCATTATGGGATATACAAATCCATATTCACATTAGTGTATTGTTTTTTCCTGTTGTAAACTACAGCAAATTGGAGAAAAATACTCCTCCATAATATTTCTATATTCTTAAATAAAAAATGTGCAATAATAAATATCTTAAGTAACCTGCCAGACTTGCTCAAAAATTTAGCACTGGTAGAATGTAGATTTGCTTATGATCTTGTTTAATAATAAAAAGAGTAATAGAGTAAAATGACTAGAAGTCTTTTGTGTGTGTGTGTGTGTGTGTCTGTGTGAAAAGAGGCTATTTTGAAATGGTGATAGGAAAGCTGAAATTGTAACTTCAGGACTGTTGTAATAAATGTTACTTTCTGTCAGAAGCAGATACAAGAGCAATGGCCAAGGAGAGACAAAAAAAGGATAACCACAATCTCAGTAAGTATATGTTCATCTTCCATCTTGTTAAATGGAATACAGAACTAATATACATTAGCTGCCATGTCTCTGCTCGTTTTCTCTGTCTTGGCAGGGTAATCAGATTGAACTCAGTCTGTAAACACAGCCAACCACATAGCTTTCTCCTCTGAACCAAATTTGTCTTTTACTTTTTTCTTTTAAAATACCTTACATATTTTTAATTTCTTTCCATATCATCTCCTGCTATTATGTTTTGAGTCTACATTTCTATATATATCTTGCACTATTCCATTTTACTTGATGTCTTTAAGAATTACAGTACAAAATAGACAGTAAAGGAGTCAAAATAAATAAATAAAAAATCAGCCAACCAAACAAAACAATGATGATCCAGACTCCTCACTCCTTACTTACTGAAGCATCCAAGTGAGAGACCATATCTCTCTACAGTCAATTGAAAGAAAAAGAAAAAAAAAAAAGGAAAAAAAGAAAAAAAAACAAAGAAAACATCCCTCCACAACCATTTACAAACAGTGGTTAAGCACTTAAAGCTATGGAAATTGTACGTCACAGGAGATTGGGGCAGAACTGAACAAGACACACAGTGCTCTGACTCCTCTGATACACACACCCTCTGACCTCTGTAGGCTGGGGTGGACTCCTGTTTCCTTTATGGAGCTCAATACAGTAGTGCATAGATAATAGACGTTTCAGTTTCAAAGGAAAAGTCTTCTGTAGTTTATGCTTAGAACATAGTGAAATTTATAGTTCAGTGTTTAAATATTAAACACATAAAAATAAACAACATTTTGGTTTATCCAGAATAGATAAAAACATTTTTATTGCTGAAATAGGATTGCCTGTAACATTAGGCATTTTTTCACTCTGAAGAATAATTTAAAGCAAAAAATCTGAAGCATTCTCTTTGAAAAGCGTTGAATGAAACAATTGCATTTTCCATCTCTCCTTTTCATTTCTTCCAGCAGAAATAATTTGTGAATGTAAGCCTAAATTCATAATTAGTTAATAACCACTATTTTTAACTTTGTTCTCTGGCTATTCCAGTGATCTTAGAGTTACGAATTTACTTGCATGTACCTGTATATGTCCACTGGTACAACATGCTGGCATCTTTCTGCTACTGAGACTCTCCAGAAGGAACCCTTGTTTCTGTATGTATGTTTTTGTGGATCACAAACAAGCCATGTAGATTTTTGCATTTGTTGCTAGCTCATTTTCTTGGAAGTGTCACAGTAGCTGCTGCCTGTCTTATTTGGGCAGGAATACGGAGTTTTTGCTGGACGAGGAAAGGAGGTGGGTATGAGTTGTCCAGAGCTGTAAGAAGGGGAAGAAGAGGAAAGACAGGCAAGATAGGTGCAAGCATACATTAGGGATGCTTCCACTTTTTTTTTTTTTTTTTTTTTTTTTCGAGGGGAGGGGAGCTCTCTGAGATCATCATCTTTTCTGGTTTGGCTCCAGGTGTATATTTCAGAGCTCAAAGTCTCTCTGGAGACAGGTCTGTGTGATGCCTTGGGCATATTAATGCATTACCCAAGATGGTTTTGTTAGTGTTATTTACTATTTAATGGTACTGGGTTTTTAGAGATGGTCTGAAAAGTCAGATTTTGGAACCTGATGAGAATTATGCAAACATTCATGTTCCAGGTTGAATTAAGGTCCATATTTTACAGAAATGTTCTTATACGTCTTACAGAAAAGCTTTCCTTTTGACATGTTAGGTTCTCATGAAACCCTGAAAAACAATTTAGATCTAAGAAATGGAGCCACTTCTTGTAATACCAAGAGTTTAAACCATTATTATTACCGTTACTATTTAAAAAACAAACACACAGGGAATTAAGGGTATAATGCTTATACTTTCTGTGTCACCATATGTACAAAAAATCCCTCTAAGTGATAAGATGTCCTTTGTACCACTGATAAATGTGAGATTTCTGCATGTATATGTAGCTGTAGAAAAACTGGTGAGAAAGAAGAGGAGAACTCTCTCTAAATTACTCAGATGGAGGCAGAAAGGTGACAGGCCCTTTGTGCACACTCGTCTGGATACCCATACAGCACTGAGAAAGTGGACTGAGAACACAGAGATGGGAAACTAATTTTAAGAGGCTTATCTCTCTTTTTATCTTTCTAACTAAGCTGCAAATAAAGCAAGATACCATACATAATTTGTCTTGGAAGAAGAATACATTTATTTATTGAATTTAATGACTTTTTCTTCATTTTGTTGAGTGTTTTGAAAGTTAATTTAAGCATGGTTGTGCTGTCCATCATCAAAGAAAACAGATATGCTGGGGATGGAGTGTTTTTGGGACAGTCTTCCTCTGTCTCAGTGAAGAGAGATGGTTGCTGTTAAGTCCTCTCCATGGTTTACAATGCTGAGAAAAGTAGATAAGAGATAAAAAGCTGTTAACCATGGTCTGTAGCAGGAGTTTTGACAAAATGTGAAATATTGTATGAGTTGTCCTGCATCCCTGTTGAAGTCCCAATGAATGCTGAAACCCCCAATAAAAGCTGAAAACTCTTGTGTGGCAGCACAGTGGAGGAAGGATGCATAAACCAGGAGAAATTAAGTGTAACTCACGTTTAAAGAATGTGAGACTATTTCACTCCCTGAGAGTCTAGTTTTAAATTGGGGGAAACCTACATACAGGGTAGGATGCAGAGTTACTAATCATGGAGTTTGTCTCAAGAGTATGTCAGAGGCAGGTAAGAGATCATGTTGGGATTTCTTTTTCAGGAAATTTTATGTACATTGACTGACTTGTTTTTAACTAATTATAACAAAGTATGTTGACTTTCTGCAAGAATATTTCACCATAGAAATAATAACTGTTTCTTTTTAACAGTCGAGAGAAGAAGAAGGTATAATATTAATTACCGAATCAAGGAGCTTGGCACACTCATCCCCAAGTCTAATGATCCGTGAGTTCAACAGTCTTTCCTATAATAATGTTTATAGTTTAAATACAGGAAAAAAAAGATAGTTGCATGTAATGGCCATAGAATTGGCCATAGACTGATGGGATACAGAATCTTCCATGCCAGGCCACTAGCTTGGATCAGGCTGTTGAGTAACAAACTTTTGACAGATTTTTGGTGCCTGTTGGGAAAAGGATAATAAAATGAAAACAATTCCAGGGTGTTAAGGCAGAGAGCCACACACACAGGGTGTGTGTGCGGGGAAGAAGATAAGCCAAAGACACCACAAGTATGTGTGGTGTCTCTGGAGAAGGAAGGAATGATATTTTCAGCCCTTGTCATGGGCCCTCTAGTGGGATAAAACAAAATGTGTGTCACTGTCTGCATTTTGGTTATCAAAAATAAATAAATAAATAAAATCATGTCAAAAGATTGTAGACCGAGCGTTTTTCAGAAGTCCTCCACACACTGCAGGGAAAAAATAAAGTCTTGAAGTGCAAGGATAAAAATAATAGTTGCTATAATTGCTACCATAATCACATTTCATACTAATGTGTATACTTATAGTAACAAAAAATGCACGTTGCTTAAACTATATCTGCCTTCCCTTAGAGCTTGTTTTTGTCATCAATATAAAAAAAAAAAAAAAGCCACCTCAGTAGGAAAAACTATTGTAGGATTAGCAATAATGATTCAGTGATGTATTAGGACCTTAGCCTTAGATTTTTCATATCACTCAGGGAAGCCTTAAGACCATGTTTGTACCATGTATAAAATTGGTTATACAAATGTTGTCTTCATCATTTGCATGTCAGTGTAGACCTGCAGGATGCTTCAAATGAAAATGTCTATCGATATTTTAGCTTTATTTTTTTTTCCTCAGAATCAAGAAAAAATGTATTATATTTAGGATTTCTGTAACACTAGAAAGCTCTGTGAGACTTAGATATGTACAAGGTTGGCATAATAAGCCACTTGGAGTGAAGCCACCAGAGAGAAAATTAACATGCCACAACCATTTTAGAGAATTCACAAACTCTGCTCCATCTACAGCATCCGTCCAAGCGAGATAAATGGGCATGTTCTTGTTATTTAAATACATTTGGGTATTACAGCTGAGTTAAAGTAAGAAGTGCTTTAAGTACCTAAATAAAGTTTTGGCTACATGTGATCCCCTACAAACACACACTCGTAAAAGAGTTTTAATTTTGCTGGCATATCTTTCAGTATTCAAGACCATTTGGGCAAATAATTGAGAGATTTCTCAGAAAAACAGTGGATGGCACTGTTGGTTTGCAGGTATAAAGCAATAATGGAAGCAAGCTATACTGCAATTAGAAATGGGCATGAGGTACAAATTCCAGTTGTGATTTTGATTGCCTACAGAGGTGTTTCAGTTACATGTTTTGGTCTGGATTCCAGTTTAGTTTATAAACTTATTCAAATCATTAATACTTAGATCAATCACCTAAGCTCTGCTTAAAATGAATACTCTGGACCTGCAATTTTGCTCCAGTAAGTGCATGATGGATTTTACTCATAGATTTTAATGATGTTGCCTTGAAAAAAAGTTTCAGGAAAGAATCCTGAAGACATCACGTTTTCTTGTTTTAGTCTCCAAACCCATGATTGAGTTCAACACTGTGACATCCCCAAAGCAGTACATATTTACAAAAGCAAAAAGTCCATCCTGAGGTCTGAGAATTGTTGTTTTTAAAAGGCTGGTAATCAGTACTACTTTTGAAAATGTGTCTATATAAAAGCTTTCAGGTTGATCTCCAGAAAAAAAGAGGCATCAAAATGTGCTGGACACATTGAAAACTAGGTTATAACATAACTTAATGAATAATAAATTCTTTACTGAGAGGGTGGTGAGGCACTGGCACAGGCTGCCCAGAGAAGCTGGGGATGCCCCATCCCTGGAGGAGTTCAAGGCCAGGCTGGATGGGGCTTTGGGCAGCCTGGTCTGGTGGGAGGTGTCCCTGCTCATGGCGGGGGTTGGAAATGGGTAGGCTTTAAGTTCCCTTCCAGCCCAAACCATTCTATGATTCTATGATTAACTTTGCTGTAGCTTAGTGGCAAGTTAAATTCATCCAAAGAAGTGTAAATAATTTTTTAATATATATTTGCAAGTTGAAATAATTCAATTTGACCACATTGTTCTGTTGGCTGAGCAGATCAAAATTTTTCTTTCTGATATCATCCTGTGTTGCCGAATCATAACTCAGAGTCCTTACCCTCTCTTTCAGTTCTTGCTTTTTCCTTCATAACACCTTACTGTGCCCCCCATCTGCCCTGTTCTTTCAAAGAAAGAGATGTATCAGCTCTTACAATATTTTATCTGTAGCATTTTATCACACATAGCATTTTCACCTCATACATTGTTTTTAAAATATTCTTCTTATAGTAGGAACTTAGTTGTAAAAGGAGAAACCTTACTGATGCTTGGACTAATGACAGTGAAATAAGTCAGCCTTTGCACTGAAGAGTAAATACTGTTATAACTAAGTCATTGTGATTAGCATGCTTGTCCCAAATGGCTTGTTTCAAGAAGATTACATTCAGGATTAGAAAATGACATTGTTAATGGTATTTGGAAACTTTTTATGATTTATGCTTCTTAGAAGTTTGTTTTTATTTATTTATTTCGTTTCATTTTTGTTTTGTTAGATGGTGAACTTGTTTGGCTCCTGTAGAGGCTCTGCAGGAACTTTCTCTTGAATAGCTTAAGCCCCTACCCCTTTCCTTTTTTTTTATTTTTTTTTTTTTTTTAATAATATAATGACAAAAATGTGGATTATGTTACTTAAATGAATGGGTATTTATCAACTCACTTCATCAGCATTAGAAAATGGAGATAAGTTGCAAAAAACTTTGCCTTCGTTTAATTTTCAGTGCTTAAATATCCAAGTAATAGATGCTTCAGAAATGCAAAACTCATAGAATAATTCAAAGATAGAATCAAAAGGCCCAAAATTTTACAGTCATATTTTGCTGAAAGAAATCAGAATATACATCCTTTAAATATACCTATTTTTCCATTCTTGGTTCCTTTGTGTTCAGCCTTTCAAAATCCAGTGGTTAACAGGACTTCATATTGTGATAGAGGCTGGGGATGACAACTCAAGAATTGTTTTATGGTAGCTAGACTGAAATTATCAGAAATACAAAGAAAATCATCTTTCATTTATGAATTCTAGTCATTTTATCGAACTGAGGTGCTAAAAGAACCACTGAGGATTTGGGCAGAGCTAGTGAATTGCTCTCACTCACTCTCTGCTCTCTGCATCTGTCTGTACTTGATGTTCTGTCCGTTGTCTGTGGGCAGACCCTCTAATGGCCAGCATGACCATGTTTCTTGTAAAGGAAAAGATTGTATACGCTTACACCACTATAAAATGGCCAGGAGAATACAGTTGGTAATTGTACAGGTCATCAAAACAGGTACAAAGTCCTTCAAAGTATTTCTTTGAACAAGCTCAGTCTAAAGCTAATTTCTCAGAAATAGTGAAAAAAAATGGCCAGCAAACATAGTTTGAACTTCACAAATGCATTTGTTATTATTAACTGCTCTGCAACTGGCAAACTCTGTGACTCTTTGCTCCCAAACTCTGCTTTCATTAATTAGTTTTAATCTTAGATGATCAGATGCTCGTGCCCCTCCTGCAGGAGCCCTACAACTTGTGCAAACTAGTGAAGCTCCTTTGACTTCAACAAAGATACCTTACTGGAAGCAAGCTGGCGTACAGCCTCATGGCTATGTTTCTTTTCTCCTAAATGAGGAACTCTCCTAGATGAGAATTTCACTAAATTCCTGGGCTCGTGAGATTTGTAGAGAGATTTAGCTGGTAAACTTAAGAGGAACTAGGGTTCACACAACATGTTTTTTACTTATTTGCTAGTTTTCCATGCAAATCATATTAAGTGTAGCAGATCTCTGTTAATTAAGCTAGGTAATATGTGTGTAGCTTGCTTAAAATTTCAAATTATAGTAACACATGTGCCAACACACAAAGACACAATCCTCCTTTGCAGAGGTCATTGCTGATGCCCAGACATGCAAAACTTACTGCTCTCAACTGACTTTTTTACATGTAGATTTTCCCATCTGTCTCAGTATTTACAGGACAGAGTCTAACATATGTATAATAAAAAGGAAGATTAAAAAAAAATAAAACGGAGGGGTTTAATAACCAGTGAAAGAGTCTCCAAAGACTAGTTGATCTATATTTGTGTTGGTAGTTATAAATGCAACTGTTTTACCTATTTTTATAAACCACTTTCCAATTAAATGACTGGAAAATACTAGTGACTGCTCACTTTTTACAGGTTCTCATATGAACTTGTAGGTCTTGTCATTACTAACTCTACCTCTGTTAGATGCTGAGCAGGAACAATGCATGTCCCTAAAAACAATAAACAATCTCATACTACCCCTTTTATCATTTTTCATATACCTTTATCTGCAGCCACCTTTTAATTCAGTATTTTCAGGGAAAAACAAATAAAACAAAACAAAACAACAACAACAACAACCAAAGACAGAAAACCAATAACTATTCTGAGAATTTTCCAAATTATTTTTATGTACTTGTTTTTCTTGGATTGAATCTGTTTTTCAAAAAAAAAATAATTTTTTTTCTTCCCGTTATAAATGAATTTGCTTGCCTGCCTGCTAAACAGGGCTAGACACACTACAGACACTTGCTAGGCAGTTCCCACTGTTTCTCTTCATCCTCTCTAGTTACATTGCTGCTCTTCCAGCCCTATACATCTCCTCTGTAGAGCCTCTGTTTCTCCAAAGTGCAGTCTTATCACTGCTGTATGGCTAGTCTGCCAGGCTAGAAAGGATGGAGAGTGTCTGTGATGCAGAACCAGTATTTCTTTTGCTCCTGGTATAAATACTGAGATACAGAGTGAAATATGAATTGACTTCTAAGGTTGCCATCCAGTCCTTTGCTGTGTTGCTTCCAGACACTGGAACATGTTGCTTGACTATCCCTCAGTTAATAAGATATCAGTGAGTATATGCATAAAGAGAAGGAGGATACATGTGTACACACATGCACACACACATAATAACAGATGTATAAATAGCAATCAGGAAGAATTCTGTTCTTGCATCAGATTTGGTCTTGCACGCTGGCCAGCAGATGTATTGTACATCACAGTTCATTAAGCACAGACCTTCAGTGGTTTAATGGAAATGGTTCAAAATCTGTTAAGTGATAACAGCAACCACAGCATTTTCATCTGAGATCTCCATGATACTTTTGCCTCTCGAATTTGTAAATATTACTACCAAAGTTATCTATAAATATATATTTCATCCAAGTTGACCAAATCCATCTCTCTGGCAATTTGAATCCAGGAATTAGCTCTTCAGTGATGACTTCTATTATGTGAAAATTTATAATAACCATATATACATAAAAATTCAAAGTATCAAGGAAACATGAACTGAAAGTAAGCTATTTCACAAATGTTGCCAATTATGTGCAATATGAATGAATCATGATAAAAAACATTTCAAATAAAGTCATAAACATATGGGTTATTCATATGTCAATCAGAAAAATTGACTGAAAAACATTTTTTTCTGAATTTGATTTTGAATCCATAATGCTTTATAACTGATGTGAAATTGTGAGATCACTATTAAATGTTTGCTAAAGGTGTGATATATGTATATTTTTCTGCTGCTGTTAGATGTCTTAAGAATTTCCATTTTGCCAGCTATAGCTTAATAAGTAATTTTATACTACTATATTTTCATGTTTAGATCATCAGTTCAAAACTGGCTTAGCTTGGTCTTAATTACAGGCTGGGAGGAACTGATCCCTAGTGCCTAGTCAGATTTTGCTTCTCCAGAGTTTATACTATAAGTTTTCTAACTGTTGCACTTTTCAAAGTTGCTATGAATATGTCCTAGCTATAAACAGCATTTTTATATCTGAGATGACAGTGGAGATTTTCATCTTGAAAAGTTGTTTTCCTCCTATCTTTAGCTCTTCCTATTTATTCAGGAGTTCTCTGGTGTAGAGAGACAGGCACTTTCCAGCCTTTCAAACTACACAGCAAGTCAGGCTTAAATAGAGAGGTATTTAAGAAGTCAGCATTTTACCTAACTTTCCAGAGAGGTCTGAAAACAAACAAATGAACAAACAAACAAACAAAAAAAACAAGATTACAATGGGGTGATGGTATTCAAACGTTTGTTCAGAAACATAAGCATCAGATGTACTAAAATCTTCCATAACTTTTGCAGTTTGAACATAGACATCCCACATATGAGGAGAAAGTCCTCTCACAGGAGGAAGGCCACAGAATGCTGTCAGGAAACACGTTCTGTATGGGTATGTGGGCTGCTGACCCACATGTCAGACGGGTATGTGGGCTGCTGACTGACTCCAACTCAGCAAGTGGGGCACAAGTGTGTTGGGGAGCAAGCTCTCTGGGCTGATTACCAGGGCTTTAAACTAGGTTTGACGGGGGAAGGGAGGGGAGCTAAAAGTGACAGAGAAGGGCTGGGGGAAGTTGTCACTGCTGTCACTGTTGAAGATAGTAGGGAAAAACCTCTGAGTTGTCCCATAGGATTGTCTGAGGGCTCCTCAGAGAAGGTAACGATCCCGATACCCCGTCCGGAATCTTCTTCTTGTATCCCTCCAGGGGTAACTGCACCTGCTGCTTCCCTAAAGTGCCTGTATACCAATGCACAGAGCATAGGAAATAAACAGGATGAGCTCGAGATCTGTGTTCGGTCGCAGGGCCACGATCTCGTAGCAACCACAGAGACGTGGTGGGAGAGCTCACAAGACTGGAATGCTGTCATGGGGGGCTATGTCCCTTTTCAGGAAAGACAGGCTGGGGAAGCGAGGGGGTGATGTTGCCCTTTATGTGAGGGAGCAATTAGAGTGTACCCAGCTCCACCTGGGGGAGGGTGAAGGACAAGTGGAGAGCTTGTGGGTGAGAATTACAGGGTGGGCTGGTATGGGGGACACTGCTGTGGGGGGTGTACTACAGGTCACCAGATCAGGAGGAGGAGGTCCATGGGGCCTTCTACAAGCAGCTGGTAGTAGCCTCAAGATCCCAGGCACTGGTTCTCATGGGGGACTTCAATTATCCAGACATCTGTTGGGTAAGCAACTCGGCCAGGCATGCGCAGTCCAAATGGTTCCTACAGTGCATTGAAGACAATTTTCTGATGCAGGTGGTGGAGGAGCTGACAAGGTGGGGGGTGCTTCTAGACCTTGTCCTTACCTACAGGGATGGGCTTGTTAAGGATGTGAAGGTTGGGGGCAGCTTGGGATGCAGCGACCATGAGATGGTGGAGTTCAAGATGGAACTTGGTGGAAGAAGTAAGGCTAGTAGCAGGATTGCTACCCTGGACTTTTGAAGAGCTAGCTTCGACCTCTTCCGGGACCAGCTTGGGAGTATCTCATGGGCTAGGTTGCTAGAAGGCAAGGGTGCTTGTGAGAGCTGGGCGACATTTAAACAGCACTTCTTCCAAGCTCAGGATCGGTGCATCCCTAAGAGTAGGAAATCGGGGAAGGGGGGCAGGAAACCTGCGTGGATGAGCAAGGAGCTCGTCGGTAAGATCAAAAGGAAGAGGAAGGTCTATGAAATGTGGAAAAAGTGCCTGTCCTCTTGGGAGGAGTATAGAAGTGTTCTCAGGGCCTGCAGGGACGCGATGAGGAAGGCTAAAGCTCACCTAGAGATGAGGCTTGCAAAAGAGATACAAGATAATAAGAAGTTTTTTTTTTTTTTTTTTTTTTTTAAGTATTTAAACAGTAAAAGGAAGACTAGGGATAATGTGGGTCCCTTGCTGAACAAGGGGGGTGTCTTGGTAACGGGAGACACCGAGAAGGTGGAGATACTGAATGCTTTCTTTGCTTCAGTCTTTGCTTCAAGGACTCCCCCCCGGGACTCCTCAACCCTGGTGGGAGGAGAAAGGGGCTGGGAGGGATCCCCCCTGGTTGACGAGAGAGTAGTTCAGGAGCGTCTGAGTGGGCTCAACGCACACAAATCCATGGGTCCTGATGGGATGCATCCATGTGTGCTAAGGGAGTTGGCAGAGGTGATCACCGAACTGCTCTCTATCATCTTTGAAAGGTCCTGGAAAACAGGAGAGTTGCCTGAAGATTGGAGGATAGCCAATGTCACTCCAGTCTTCAAGAAGGGCAAGAAGGAGGATCTGGGAAACTACAGGCCAGTCAGTCTCACCTCTGTCCCTGGAAAGGTGTTGGAACAGCTTGTTCTGGATGTCATCTCCAAGCAATTGGAAGAGAAGAATGTTATGAGGAGTAGTCAGCATGGATTCA
The DNA here is from genome assembly GCF_040182565.1 of Anser cygnoides. Taxonomy (NCBI): domain Eukaryota; kingdom Metazoa; phylum Chordata; class Aves; order Anseriformes; family Anatidae; genus Anser; species Anser cygnoides. Next base: position 28,039,199 of record NC_089873.1, read on the forward strand.
CCAAGGGGAAGTTGTGCTCAACCAACCTTGTTGCCTTCTATGATGGCATCACCAGCTGGGTAGATGGGGGGAGAGCAGTGGATGTCATCTACCTTGACTTTAGCAAGGCTTTCGATACTGTCTCCCATGACATCCTGATAGCAAAGCTGAGAAAGTATGGGATAGAGGAGTGGACAGTTAGGTGGGTTGAGAACTGGCTGACTGGCTGAGCTCAGAGGGTGGTGATTGGCAGTGCAGAGTCCAGCTGGAGATTTGTGACTAGTGGCGTTCCCTAGGGGTCGGTGCTGGGTCTGGTCTTGTTCAACATCTTCATTGACAACCTTGATGAGGGAATAGTGTCTGCCTTCAGCAAGTACGCCGATGACACAAAGCTGGGAGGAGTGGCTGACACGCCAGAAGGCTGTGCTGCCATTCAGTGAGACCTGGACCGGCTGGAGAGATGGGCAGGAAGAAACCAAATGAGGTTTAATAAGAGCAAGTGTAGAGTCCTGCACCTGGGAAGGAACAATCCGGACGTATCAGTACAGGCTGGGGGACGACCTGCTGGAGAGGATCTCTGAGGAGAAGGACCTGGGGGTCCCGGTGGACGACAGGTTGACCATGAGCCAGCAGTGTGCCCTCGTGGCCAAGTAGGCCAATGGGATCCTGGCGTGCATTAAAAGGAGCGTGACCAGTAGGTCAAGGGAGGTGATCCTCCCCCTCTACTCTGCCCTGGTCAGGCCTCACCTGGAGTACTGTGTCCAGTTCTGGGCTCCCCGGTACAAAAAAGACAGGGATCTCCTGGAAAGAGTCCAGCGGAGGGCCACAAAGATGATGCAGGGCCTGGAGCATCTTCCCTATGAAGAAAGGCTGAGAGACCTGGGTCTGTTCAGCCTGGAGAAAAGAAGACTGAGAGGGGATCTCATCAATGTGTATAAATACCTGAGGTGTGGGAGACAGAGGGATTTGGCCAACCTCTTTTCAGTGGTTTGTGGGGATAGGACAAGGGGTAATGGTCACAAGATAGAGCACAGGAAGTTCTGCACCAACATGCGAAAGAACTTCTTCACAGTGAGAGTGATGGAACACTGGAACAGGCTGCCTGCGGAGGTTGTCGAGTCTCCTCTGGAGATATTCAAGGCCCGTCTGGATGCCTACCTGGGCAGCCTGCTCTAAGGAACCTGCTTTGGCAAGGGGGTTGGACCTGATGATCTTTTGAGGTCCCTTCCAACCCCTTCGATTCTGTGATTCTGTGATTCTGTGATTCTGTGGTGTTCTGCTCTCCCATAGGCATGAAGGACAGCAAGGAGGGCAGAAGGACTGCCAAGAGATGATTCAGCTCTCATGAGGGACGCAGGCTCTGCTCTTGGCTCCTGCTCCCACCTCTGCCTAATTTTCCATCCAGAGATGGTCTAAATGAAAATACATACCCACTTTAGGGAGCAGCCTGTGAGGTTTTGGCTTTGCAGACAGCCTGGTGTGAGGCAATAACCATTTTCTCTCTGACTTCCCCAGTTTCTAAACCCCAAAGCTGTGTATTCCTGGCCCACATGGCTGAGAGGAGTTTGCTGGAGCCCCATGGTTTGTCTGCTGCCTGGAGAGGAAGGAGATGTGAATTCCATCCTTCTCTGACCATAAGGCTGGTTCTCCCAAATCCCTAGCAAATGATCTAAATTCTAGGGCATAGTTAAACACTGTGATGCTCTATCACAAACCATTTTAATTAGTTTTCTGAGCATCTTTAAAGCTATGAGCTCCATAAGCATTTATCATTGAACTGGATCCCCAGATCCTGTACCTGCCTAGCATTTGCCCTATACATTCAGGAGAAAGACGGCAGTCTTGGTGGAGATCAAGGCTGCTTACCTTTGGGATAAGAGTGCAAGGTTCCTTAGGTATTTACTCTAGGAAGCTGAATGTAAAACATAGACACTTCTAAAAGAAATAAGTCCACTCCAGATCACATGCATGTGAGTAGGGTCATGTCTCCTTAACTAAAGCAAACAAGAAATAATGGAAAGTGGTAATAGATGAGAGTATAATATATATCTTCTTTTTTTTTTATTCTATCAATGCCAGGGTATAAGTATATGCATTTGGAACAGATACTTAAAAACAACACACTAATTTGGTTACTTCTCACTCCCAACCTCAGATTCTTACTGGTTTAAACAGTTTTTTCCCTCTCGGGCTTGGTTTATAAGACCAGAATGGCTGTCTGTCTTCTGCTCAGTTTAAGCCATCTTGCAGTGAAGCAGGTAGTTTGGATAAACTCTTCTGTATGTATATTAATGCAGCACTGCCCATCCCTGTATTACACAATACTGAATTTTATCAGAAATTCAACATTTTCAAGAGAAAATTATTCCTGTTGCAAGGCCTCTAAGACCTTGCATAAAGGAGTATATGGAAAGTTAACAAATGGATGTATGGAAGTCCTTGAACTCATGCTAAGTTTGAACAAGTGTATTGTTAGTAAGACTGCTTGTAAGCTGGTAGCTAAACCATGAATTCCTGAATGAGGGAAGGGTTTAATCTTATTTTTTGGGGGCAAGAGTTTCATTTTAAATTGGTGTCTCTATGTAGCTGTGGACTTCAACCTGATTTATATTGTTTCAAGCTTGTTGAATGGGCTTAAGCAAGAATTTTTGTCATACCATTGTGGTTACCAAACCATGATTTGTCTGTCGTCAGTGATGAGTGACATTCAACATAGACCATTTTTTTCCTCAACAAGCATAAAAGCAACCTCATTAGTAAGTCAAGTAAAAGGAGTAGTATATTTGAAATGATCTTTAAAAATTTAGTCTTAAGTCCTCAGTAATGTATATTTCCTAGTTCATTAATGCAGAACTACTGCACATAGATTTTAATCTTAGAGTTAATAATAAAAGCAATTTTCACTAAAAATATAAAAACTGTAATGGTAGAATCATGATATTGCATTTAGCTCTCCCACAAAAAGTCACTTTATTACTTTCTTTTGACACTTATTTTCATTCTGGGATTAATTTTACTATATAAGGGCTTCTTAACTATTCTATTAAAATTTCCATTCAGAAGCAATAATATCTAAGAGTGAATAATAGTCATGTAAATCATTATTTCATATTAATGTAAAAGATTTTGTAAGTTCTTATGAATTCTGCTGACATGCACAATTGTGAAAAGGTTATCTCTACATTCTGCAGTGATATGCGCTGGAACAAAGGAACTATTTTAAAAGCATCAGTGGAGTACATCAAGTGGCTACAAAAAGAACAACAGAGAGCCAGAGAATTAGAACACAGACAGAAGAAATTAGAGCACACTAACAGAAGACTTCTGCTTCGAATTCAGGTTTGTATGAGAGTGTTGCCATGAACTACAAAGCTTTCTCAGTACTTATCCCTCATCAAATTTTATTAATCTATATCATTTTTCCCAAATGTCACTTACTGAAAATGAATTGTTTTTCCCTGTTTATTGCTGTGTAAATTGGGGATGAGGTATTTTTTTTCAGATTTCTAGGAAATTTCTTTCATAATTAAACCTTACATAAAGGAATACAGTGAAAATTAATAAAGTATTTGCACAAACGGTTAACTTATGTATATATGATAACCTGAGAAGGACAAAACAGGAAGGAAAAGGTACATTTCTCCTGCCAAAAATCAATAATGAACACAAAATTTCTTTCTGTGTTTTCTTTTCCCTCTGTAACCATTTCAAACTTTGCACTTCTTTGGGCATAGTGTGCCATGCTATGTCTGCTCATGACACAAAGCAACAGAATATGAATATTTATACATGCAATGGTGACATAGATAGACAGATATAAAATTAATCACCTTATTTATTGTAATTTACAAATATATCAGTAAATTAGCATCATAAAGTATCTTTTGTTTCTCTGGATAGCAACGAATAACAGACCCAAAAGTTGCAACACTTTTCTTTCAACTTTATTAGGTCCACAAGGCAATGCTTTCAGTAAAGCTTTCCCATCTCTAATGTTTCCTGCTGCTTAATGACAGCGGTGGAATTAAAAAGAAAACTATCTCTGGAAGCACATGGCAAATTTTCCTAGATTAACAATTTTGTATTTTAACATAGTCTCACAACTAGATAAGAGGTATAATTAATATGCATGTATGATCTGTATACTTGTTGCAATAGTTTTGAAGACATTATTTCTCTTCCAAAATCATTATCTAATTTTTATTTTTATTTTTTAAACATTAGGAACTAGAGATTCAGGCACGTGCTCATGGCCTTCCAGTCATATCTTCACTCAGTGCTGTAGATTTAGCTGCACAGGTCATCAAGCAACAGTCATATCCAGAGGAGAACTCTGTAGACTACTCTCAACAAATGCCTTTGGCACATGGACAAAATTCTACTGTTTGTGATGGATCTACAGCCTTTTCTGATCCACTTTCACACTTTACCGATTTGTCCTTCAGTGCAGCTTTAAAAGAAGAGCAACGACTAGAGGAAATTTTACTGGATGACACGGTATCACCATTTGGAGCAGACCCGCTCTTGTCTTCCACATCCCCAGCTGCATCAAAAGAGAGCAGCAGGAGAAGCAGCTTTAGCACAGATGATGGAGATGATTTATAAGAGCAGAAAGGGCCTCACACTTCCTTAAACCACTTTCTAAAAGACTTAGTTGAGTGTAAGCATGGTGTTTGTGCTTGTTTCAAATACAAATATGGAGAACCACTGCGAAGATAACAGGCAAGAGTTTAAATCAGTCCTTACTTCACAGGAAAATGAGAAGGACATGAACTCATATCACTTTACCCCAAATTCACACCATCTATTCACAGCTGACATTTGCACAAATCTTTCTTCACTAGAAATATTTTGATAATTGTTCCATGACTTTTTACAGCACTATGAATATGGTTATGACAAAAGGAATATCCATGTTACACAAATGTATTCAGACTCTCTTCAGTCTATACGTATATTTATCTGTTATAAAGATGAGTTAGTCATTTGTTATTTTCTTTTTTTTTTTTTTCATAACTAAAATGAGAATTTTGTATTAAAAATTCTACAAAGCATGAGAAACAGTAGGGAAATATTTAAACTGGGAACTGTAGAAATGTTACAGGTTCTAAAATCTGAAAAAAACAGATGGTAATGCATTTGCACAAGTGAAGTGAACATGAATTTAAAACTGCATAGACTTGTTTTTAAAATGAGAATATCCATTAAGTTTTTCATGCAATCCTGTTTTTTTTTTTTTAATATATATATATAATTTCATTTGTAGAAAGAGATCAGACTTTTAATATATATTTTAATGATACAGATGAAAAATGGAAACTAGCATAATGACAGAGACTCAAAGGAACTCAGAGAGAAAAAGATATGACATTTCAGCAGAAAGTATTCAGAAAAACTGTATGGATGTACAAGACTGAACAAAGATAATTCACGTTAAAATTAGCACAATTTAAAACAAGCACTACTGGTAACAGTGCTGCGTTAGCTGCTTATTCCAAGAGTATTCAAACTGTGTCCTTCTTTCTGTGGAAGGGATCAGAGTATTTACACATGCCAGTGTGCTTCTGGACAGTCCTTTCAATGTCCTTGGGCAGCACACTAAGGTTTTGCTAAAGGGACTCTATCTTATCCATACCCAAGCTTTGATCCATTTGGAAATGGAGGAAGATGAACAGAGTCCCAGTAAACGTATTGAAACAAGGAGAATTTAATTTCAAATTTGCAGAAAAGACAGGAAGACTTCAAACCAAAGTGGATATTCAGAAGTGTTGATGTGATGCACTGCTTTCCATAACTTGCATTCTAGGAGTGGGCACTCATGACACATGTTTTGATGACTCAATAAATGCATATCATTTCAATACACAGTGAAATTCCGGAGGGTGATGTATGTTGCTGCAGTACATGAAGTGCAGTCATTCTTACTGTAACATTAATACATGGGAAATAAACTGGCATAAGTTCTTCATAGCTCTTCCCCAACCAAAGCCAAAAGAACACATCTGGGAGTCCTCTAATAATTCCAAATATATTTCTAATGTATGTATTAAGTATTGGTGTCACTGAGCCCTGCTTCATTCTTCGGAAATGTCACATGATCAGGAACAGAGATGAAAATGGATTTCTATTTGTGTGAATGGTTTAAATGTATTTAAATGTACTTAAACATTATCCAAGAACAGAGCATTTGTTTCCTCCTATTGCCTACTGGTACCTGGGTCCTCCTAATAGTCCTCATGAGGTCTGTATTCATCCAGGGCCATAAGCCATTCCTGACTGACCCTGTAATATCATAATAGTTTTTTAATTGGAAAGTTAGCGGTGAAATAAAAAATTACATCTAGATGGCTATGAAAGATGATGGAATATCCAACCTCATGAGAATATTTATGTTTTTAGGAAACTTGATGATTTCTGTGAGCCTATGCAAACTGCTTGGATATAAGTTGAGCAGAGCAGAATTGATATTTTTGTCACGTATGTATGAGTTCCCAGATAGCCCAACACAAACCTGACCCTCCTTAGAAGCTCTGATATGCTTCCACTGTATGGTTAAAAATTAATCAAAACAACAAACTCATTTTTATTTATTTTTTTAACATGGAGGAAAGGAATGGAAAAACAAATGAACAAAATTAACAAAAGGTAAAAACAAATAAACAATAGGCAATTGAACGTAGAGCTGATGAGCATTTTAATTGGAGCGCTTCTATAAATTAGGCTCAATAGATCTCACTTTGTCATAGTTTTGCCAAAGACTAGCTAATATTGACATTCAAATACGGAATACGATGAATTGAAAGTAACATTTATTCCGACTTTATGTCTAGTGTAGGATATGTACTGTCCACGTCAGCTGATGAAAGGAGGAGATACTTGGTTGACATCAAACACCATTTGTCCTTGTACTGCAGTTTCTACTACATTGGTTTTAAATACGCCATTGTGGATTGCTCATAATGGAGAAAAAGAAATTAAATATGAATGTATAACATGATTTTCCCATTGAACTTTTGCATGGGAGTTAGGCCGCTCTTCTGAACTATATTGACTTTAAATAACATCCTGAGTTTCATCACTTTTATAAGCACTGTTCTAAAAAACATTATAGTGCATCCATTAAATTTTTTTAAAGTTGAGTTTCATTCTTCTGACAATTGCTTCAGTCTAAAGCACCAGATTTTTTTTTTCTCTTCCTGCTTGAGAAATCTAACAGAAGATAGGAAATGCTCCTTTTGCAATATACTGTATTGCATCTATCATTAAGCATATTCAAGCTGTCTTCATTCACACATGAACCCCAGTACCCCTAACCAAAACACTAAATGTATCTGTACCTGTGGGTTTGTATTATGGTGATGTTGTTTCACTACCATTACATTTTTTTTTTTTTTAGTAAGAAGTCATCATAATTAGTGTTTTCACTAATAACAATAACCTGTATTACACATCACTGTTGAAATTAAATGGTGATACAGGGCACCAGAAATGATAAGCTAGGGCACCACATAGGCGGTGCTGAAGGTATTTAGAAGTTTCTGCTGGTATCTGTATCCCAGACTTTTTGGAATAAGCAGTTGGTCTCCCACCTCAATTTGGTGAGATTGCTGTGAAGCTGGGAGGGCTTTTGGAGCAGAGCAGAGCACGGTGCCTTCTGGCTTGGACAGAGGAAAGGGACTGCATGACTACAGGGACAAATCCTGACATCCTTCCTTCCTCAGACAGAATTTCTTTCCTATGCCGGGGAGTTTTACTCGACTAAAATGTGGTGCATGCAAAACACAATTTGTGCTCTTTCCTATACAGATCTATTTAACAAAATCTCTCAAAAAAGAGATGCATAATTTGTCCGTGGTTCTAGGTCTAGAAAAGAATTTAAAGACGTACAGAATTTGACCTCAAATCAGGGCACGGGTGAGAAGAACTGGCTATTTTTGTCAAAATGTATTAAATGAGGAATTCTTGCTTGTTTTCAGTAGCAGCTGTTCAAAACTGGTGGACATGTTCTTACAGAATACATAAACCAGCAGACTGATAATTACATAAAAGGAAAGGGAGCTGAAATATTAACATCCCGTTTAATTCATGAAATGGATATAGATACTATACTAAGAACAGAAACATAAATTATTTTTCACTGTGCATAGCACAGATAGCATGAAAAGCTACAGTAAGTGCAGTTTTAACAAACAGAATTCAGTTGTTTTATATAGTAAAATAACTAAATATAATTCAGTCATTTAATCTTAATAAGAACACTGCTATTGTAATACCTTTTGACTTTAATAGGGCTGTATATATGAATGGAGGATGTAAAATTATTGCAATTTAAAATTATGTTAAGTCTCTTAGATAAGTAAAGGCATTTACATTACTATTATGAGACTGTAGAATATTTTTATAATAATTGCTATTTTTCATTGTTAACCATATAGTATCTTGTTTTCTAAGTCAATGTATGCAGACAGAATGTACTTTATTACACACTGTATATGCAGTCTTTTTGAAATTACATTTTATACATGCTGGTATTTTATGTTTATTATATGAATACAATTAAAGGACTGAAATTAAAACATTTCTTTATATGTCTCTTGTGAAACTTCACTATCCAGTCCCACAAAGAATGCCATCACAAGACAATATAATAACATCCGCTAAGAGCATCTGAGATACCTAACAGACAAAACACTTCACAACTGCTAAACATTTAGTCCATTATGATACATCATGATCCAGTAGCCTCCCATTAATAAAAATAATTGATACATTCTTTAATATGGTCTCCTGCCATCTGCTTATTCCTGCTGCTAAGGCTTTGATTTATGGAAAGTGTTTTCAGAATGTTGCAAAATTGCTAGCAGGCATGATGATATCAGTTAAATCACTAAGAAGCTCTACAAAAACCTTTTAATGTACTAGATGTTCCCCAGACAATTTAGGATAAACAGAATATTGTATTTTAAGATGTAAAACATTTTTTTAAAGCTGATAATTAGGTAGCATTTTGTCGCTAAAAGATATTCTTGCTTAATAAATTAAGTAAGGATTTGGGTTGCATTTTGAATTCCTAATATAAAAAGTGCTGCTTTCTTTAGAATATATTTGGTGCTTTCTGTTCATGACATGATGTAAAAATTGTTAAGTAGTGATATATATTTCAGCTATAGTTTTGTAATAGTTCATTTGTTTCACGTAAAATAGTGCTCATTGTTTGTGTATATCAGATAAACATTTGATTTGTACTAAAGATTCTCTCCAGGCTCTTTTATTTCATCAAATCATTAAGACACACCTATCAGTATTAAAACAGAATAATATTATAAATATTATTTAAAGCTCAGTGATTAGACATGGAAGGATGCTTTGATTTTTTACTTATTCATTATGCACTTAGGATTTGATTATAAAAGGTATTCAGTTCCTTTGTGAGGAACTGAGAGCCCTTAGTTCACTTTGAAGACAGGCAATGCCCAGCCTGTTGCAGAACCAGGTTCTTAATGAGTAAATAAACAGCATTAGAAAATAAAATCAAAAGTTATTTCATAGCTTAGAAAAGCACTATATGATACATTGTTTGATTAAAAGTAATGGTATTTGCAATTGACAGGGAAACAGATTTGATGCCAGCATCATTTGTGCTGACAACCAATGGGAGATTAGAGGAAAATGTATGAAGTTGTGATAATTATCAGATCAGAAGTCTAATTATAAAGGAAGCTATGGTAGTGAAGTATGATAAGGCTTATTGGTTAAATCACTGGTACCCATCAAGTTAAATATATATCAGTTTCATTAATTGGCAACCACAAGACAAGTGCTCTATATTCAGGGTGGTGATGATTTTGATATAATCCACCACATTGTGGTTAAGTATATGATTCATGTAATAAGAAAAAGGTGCCTCCAGGCTATTGTTCCTAGCATGGATTAAAATTTACATATTGCTTCTCCTTATGTCAAAACATCTGGTGCCTGCAAATGCTAACATTTCGTTAAAAAGTTTCACAAGATAGGAAAAGTGGATTGGAAATATTGCATGTGAATCATTCAAGCATTATAATGGAATAAGAGGCTGAGTTATGAACAGGCAGATTGAACAATAGTATAGTCGAAGAGATTCATATGCTTATGAGTTTGATAGACAACACTTTGTATAAGAAGGGGAAATGCCCCAAATCATAAGAAATAACCTTTTTATATATATAAAAAAAAGTCATTGAAATACATCTTCTCGGTTCCTTTCCAAACTGCATTATTATTATTATTATTATTTTCAAAATAAAATTCATGTACCTAAGTGGATGTACTTAGCGCTAAGATGATGGCTAATACATTCATCTCATTCATGCACTTTAGTATGTTGGCATTCATTTTTCTATCTGCCATGTAGTTTCGTCAGAAAATTGCATGACTCTTACTTTTACTCTTCTATCTATAAATACATATTACAACAGTACATCAGAGTGTATATAGCAGGGTACATACATCTCAAAAGATCTGGATGACCAGTTATCCTAATGATTTTAACACCTTGAAAAACCTAACAATCCTTGCATTAGCACCTAGACTTAAGATCTTTTTTCCTGTTGATGGGACTTCAGGTGTTAATTTTCACTTAAAAAAAAGAGAAAAAAAAAAGAAAAAAAAAAAAAAGCTGGTGTTAGGTTATCTGGAAATCCCCATCACAAATTGCTGCAATTAGCAGAGGCATTAATGTTGGAAACTTCCCTCAGTGTGAAAGGAGGCAATAAACAGAATATTTTCCATGATTTTTTCCAGAATATATTCCCCCGCTTATACCCTAGGAATATCTCAAGAGTGCGTGTCCTTGCAATGCAGATGGTGGTGATGACAACAGCTCTTTTCTACAACCAGTGCCACTCTGGGCACAGCCATCTCCATTCTGCAGGGAAGACATCTCTCCCCAGATTCTTTTTCCACCTGAATTTCTTCCTCTGAGCTGGCACAGCTCTCTTAATCATCCTGCCTCAAATCCAGATGGTGGTCTGAACAAGAGGGAGGCAAAAGTCTGGTGTAGGTCAAGAGCTCTTTCTTCTACAAACCTTGTGAGAAGATCAACTTTGTGATGGTGGTGATTTTCTTGTTTGCCTGGTTTTTATCATTTTACCTAAACATATGTTTGTACATTCTATTTACTTTCAGTGGTTTTATCTTCAGTGACCACATGATTCCAGATTATTTAAGTTTAATATACAGAATGTGGAAAAATCTTGTAGCTAAATATTTCACACTGTGTCCCAGGAACAGACTAAGTTAAAGGAGATGTGTCTCTTGAAAACATAAGACAATAACATCAAAAATTCTGAATATGATGTCTTTTTATCAATTAGTTGATCCATGTCATGGGCACGTTTTCTTATCATTAGAGGGATGAACCTCACCAAGAAAAAGTCCTGCATCACCACAGAGCCATTAGGAAAGAAAAGCAAATACCTGGAGTTGTTGCAGAAATACCATTCCATCATTTCCATTGGAAAACACTTCCTACTACAGGACAGCTAATATACACAACCAGCTTGCTATAAAAACAAACCAACACAAAGCAACTTATCCTTGCTGTGAGGTAAAGTAAGCACGGTCAAGTGTAAGCATGGAACAAAGAAACAACTTTTGCAATAAACACTCAAGGAGCATTGTCTCTACTTGGGAATTTACATTTCAAATTACACTATATTTGACTTTTTTTTTTTTTCCTCCCAGTGGGTAAGAGCAAGGTGAAAACAAAACCTGAGACAGCTAAAGGTAAGCAGTATGGAAAACAAAAGAAGGTACATTCTTGATCTCTAGATGTCACAAACAGGAGCTGGTGCACCAAGAGAAGATTGAGCTAGTGCTCAAGGGAAAATTTCAACCTGAGAAGCAATCAGGGGAGCACCAGGCTGGGCTCTGGCAGAGCCTGCCACTTCCTTCAGAAAAAGAAAGGAGATTATTTCTGGCCCTCCTCAGTCTATTCACAGCTTCCATGTAGGAAACTATGGTGAGTGCCTCTCCTCACCTACTTCTCTCAAACTGTTCTTTCTTTTGCCTTACATTTTCAAAGGTTCTGTAGGACAAAATACAATACTCATCCCTCCCTTCTTTGCTGTCCTTACTCTTCCAGAGGCTGGTGCCTGTGTGAGGAGCATCAGCAGCTCCTCCTTGTTGTCAAAGTCCAACTGCAGCCTCAGCTGAAACGAGCAAATCAGTCAGTGGTTAGCAGGTTCATAGCCCTGAAACAATCCCAATGTTCTACTGGTGAGAAATAATCATATGATTATTTAAAAGGCTAAAAATGGTTTTCTAAATATCTTGACCCTCAATATTACCAAATGTCTGAGCAAAATAAACATATTTGTCCTTTTAGGCTTGCCATCTCAGAGGAACTGAAGCTCAGTATATTGGAATTCAGTAGGACATAGATGTCTGGTTCCATTACACCCCTGAGATACCAGAATGTTGGTGCAACCCATAGGTGCACATTTCTTACTCTTGATAGCCTTGCTAGTGTGGGCAGACTGTTTCTACCAGTAAAGTCTCTTGGCTTTACTCGGCACTTTGTGGTAAATAAAGGTTTTTATGCCTCAGTTCTTGCACCCAAAGCATAAAATTATCTTTTCCATAGTCAATAAAAATATGTTTATTACTGCCTCATATAACAACCTTATGTCCTATTTTGCTGATCCTCAATGTTCATATCAATTTCAGTGGGCTGGTAGGGAAGTAAAGATGTTACTCAGAGAGTGGCACAAGGAACTGGTCCGGTAGAAAGCTCTGCAGTGGTATGGCACTTTCCCAGGCTTAGAGACCTGTGTTGCTTTCCTCCTTTGTGGATCAGGTTCATAAACAGTGGTTTTCTCTTCCATCAGTGAAGCATATCTGCCAGCAAAAGGCTGTGGGAGTCCTATTTCTATTTAGTACAGGGTCCTATGGCATCTTCCTCATCTATAAAATACAAGGATATCTAGGTCTTTATTATAAATAATAATACATGTATGTGGTACATGATTCTAATGATGTAATTCAGTTTCAGGTTTTTACTGCCATTCATAAACTGCTTCAGCAGACTTCTTGTAATTTATGATATCAATAGAGCCCCTTAAATTACATCCTAGACTCTGCCATGTATTGCCCTATGAAAGAAAATGGCTTTGTATCCAATATCACTGTAAGAGGAGTGCTAAAGGGAGAATGAACCAGAAGTCAAGTGCCCTTTATTGAACACGAATATTGCCTTCCTAGTGTGCAATATGTGAGTACTGAACACTTGAAAACAACCACTGTAATCCCCAACTTAATTGTTTGCTTTGAAACTATGTTGTTTCCTAGCACTGGTTAAAAAAAAAAAAGCTTGTCAGGGTCACATTTTTCACTGTGCTCTGCTTTTTGAACCCACAGCTTCTAACTCTGAGAAGGTCAGGGCCAAAACAGCAGGTGCAAAATTCTGGCATCCTCAGTCTGACTCAGGGGCCTCTTCCTCTTGCCTGGGGCTGCCATGCCATGCTGGGGGAGAGCAGAGCTCCCTGGCAGAAAAGATTGGTCCTGAAACCCAAGGTTCTCAGGGCAGCAATGGCATTTGTACAATTTGGCTGGAGACTGAATCTGTACCAGCAGTTTTGAGTATTTCCAGTCGTGACCCAGGTAGAAATTATCTCTTCTGCCTTTGTTAAGCAAGGGGATAAATCCCTATGCACCCATTAGGGGGTGGATCACAGCATGATAGACTATTGCCTCCACAGCATTTTTTTCCCTTTATTCGTCCTTCTCCTATAAAAACCTCTAAGGAGGTCAAGAACTGCGGGTGGTGAGGGGGTGGGAAGGGAACTCTTCAAAACTAAGTGGAGACAACTGGCCAATTTAGCACTGAGTTATTTTCATTCAGGTGCTTTCTTCCTCTGCAATGTGTAAACCTTCCTTGAGCAGAGGAGTCCTGGGGGCAGTGGCTGGAGGGGATCCATCACTGCCTTGGCTCCATCAAAGCCCTTCAGGGACCAGGGAGATGGTGTGGAGGCACTGAACCTTGCTGGGAGACAGCTCATATAGTTTCCCATCACATGAATGCTTTTATTCCCACCTGCAGAATAATCTACTACTGCTAAAAATAATCAGAAAATAAAGTTGTATAGAAGGTACACTTGCAGAACCAGTCACACTTCTGATTTCACAACAGTAAGCACATTGTTTGTTAGGTTTTAGCAATAAAGCCACTTGTATTAGACATTAAAGCTGGATTCAGAAGAAAAAACTATCACCAGTATACAGGCCAAAATATTTGAAATGTTAATAGGATTTGTATTAGTTTATTTTTAAGATTTGCAGGTATCTGTGATTTTTTGAAGTACTTAAATGGAGTTTGACCTTGACTGTTACCTCTGAGGGAAGATGACTTTAGAGTTGTTCTCTTGCAGAGGGTACAAAAAACAACCTTAGCTGGTTTTATATAGGTAGGAGAACTCCTGTAGTTTGTATTTCAAAGCAGTTCAGCTGATAATAGGGGAGCACTATCAGATTTGTTCTGTTTGTTTAAAAGACTCATTCTGAATATCCCACAAGTTTAAAAACACTTGGTCTTGCACTTAACTTTGCATATTAAATATACTGATATCTGCAGAGTGAAGACAAACAAGACTGAGCATATGAAATTTTCTCAGCTTTTTAGAAAGTTCCCTAATCTTATTGTAGCTGTACCTAACTATATAGGATAACATACCAACTCATTGGAATATTATCTAAACTGCTTTTAATCACATTTACTATATCTTGTAGAAAGATTTTATTTTATTATTATTTTTGGTGCAATTTAATTCTAGTAGTACTGTGTAATTTCCATCAACAAAAGAAATGAAATGTATACAGTAGAAAATGGATCCTGCTTTAAAATGCTCAGACCTGTCAGGTGTCCATTAATCTATATATATTCCATGTAGGAAGTAGAAAGCAATATGAGTTTTCACATCCTTTGTATTTAATATTTACCTGTGGGCATGTATAAAATAATTCTAATAAATCCACAGCTACTTACAATTTACAGAATGGGACTAATGCTGGTAGTTGATCCTAAACTGACACAAACCAGATATTCTCTTAATGTTACTCCAAGGAATTTTAAACTGACTCTGTTAAAGCCAAGGTTATTTGCCTTGGGGATGCCTAATGGAAGGGTTATTATAACACTGTCCACAAATAGGTGTCTTGAGAGAGCCAGGGCCATAATACTTCATTGACAGCTAATAGATTGTGCTATTGCTGTATCATAGTGATCTTTGAGGCCAAAGGTCATACCTCTTCCTTAATATTTAAATAAAGATACTTGACTAGAGCAGAAAACAGCTTATTGCCAGTGATGGCTGCTGCTCAATTTACAAGAACCTTTACAAAGTCATGCTAATTCCCAGCCTCCTTAGAATGCACGATAACCTTTCATAAATCCATCTTTTCCAGATGTCCTTGGAAATGACAGTTATAAAACTACAAATGATTTGTAATGCAAAATGGGACTGACAGACTTGGAGATTAGTTCTCAATGTACTAAAATGACTAAAGACTATACCTAACAAAAGGCTTAAAATGCATCAATAAGTGTCTGCCAAAACAGCTCATGAGTATCTTAAACATGCTCGGTAACAGCTGGAAAATAAGAAATATTCATGATTGTAATGACAAGTGACCATTTTCCCTGTAAGGGTCTCAGAGTAAAACTTTTCTTCTGTGGGTCGATCTGGAAGACAGATTTTGAATTGCTCACACTTTGAATGCAGCATTTTATTTGTCTGAATAATTCTCTTCATGAACAGAACTGTTTATGAACCAAACAGAATTGTTTATGAGATAAAATTCTACTTAGATGTATTCTCTTTACAGTTAAAATGGATTATAAGGTATATTTAAATTTAGAGGGCGCTACAAAAAAAAAAAAAAAGTTCCTTTAAAATTGGCAATACTACTTCGACATTAAGGGGAAAAAACTCTTATAAAAGATTTTGAAAATATATATGGTAAATGTTTCAAAATTTCACTGAAGATATGCATTAAATTTTATATTTACAGATAATTTTGTTTTCTGCTACTCCAGGGGATATCTTATAATTCAGAAAAACAAAAGCATTTTTAAAATACACCTCTATAAGCAATATATAAATTGCTTAATATTTCCAAATATCTATAGAAATCAAGAGATAAAAAATGTTGATGGGGATTCTTTGAATTATTACAGTCTTCTAGATAAGGCAAAAAACACTTTCTAATACTACTACTACTACTAAAAAAAAAAATAGAAGAGGAGCTCACGGTCCATGTCTGCACCCCAGCACTCAGAAATCCCTGCAGGGGGTGCCTGGCTGGTGAAGCATTAGAGTGACGGCAATGGCTCACAGACCCTGCAGGACCTGCTGTGGGAGAGCATCCTGCTTTATGGCTTACATTCACCACCTCTCTCTTTTGTGATATTCTCTCCTACTTTGAATGTTCTTGTTCTCACTTTTGTTCTCATATCCTTTGTCTAAAATGCTTTAACCCTGGGAAATGTTATTTTTGGAACTTGGAAGCATTCATTGTGTTAATGAAGTATTTGATGAAATAAATAATAAATGTTATCCATCATGCTAAGGAAGTACATTATTATGAAATGGTCATTTTGTTCATCTTTTCATACTCTTAAAGCTACCTGGGAAAATGATAATATATATTAGAACCAATCACATAACTAAATTGGTCACAAATGTGTTCCTAGCCTTTGTTCATTTGTGAATTATTTCACAGTCCTGGTTTCTGCAGAGGTTATTTGCAATTCCCAAGTTTTATATGGATTATCAAACATATTTCAGCCAATTGTCTGTCCACACTCATTTTACCTCACCTGTGCAGCATTTCTTTCATGGCAATGATTGTTTCCCAGTATATAATGATTTTGTTCCTGCTCCCAGACTCAATTAGTTATTAATCAGTCACTCCCTGGTTTATTAACAAAAACTGCTCATGTAGATATTAAGAAATGACAGTAATAAATAAACCTGTTTGAAATAAATAGCTCTTCAGACTTTGATCTGTTTGTGAGCCGTGATCTTATTTTCCTCCTAGCTCCATTTTTGTTTATTTTTTCCTCCTCTTGATGCTTAATGACATTTAATAAATGCAAATTATTCCAAAGACTGTCTTGTCTCACATTTGTACCTACAAGACTATTAGACTGTACCTGAAGACATATAAAGAAGTCTATTTTTGTACTCTGGAGCTCAGACACCAGCTCTGTGATGCTATTTGTCATAAGTCAACCAAATATGGATATAAAGCCGTGGTGCTCACTGTACCTGTGCAGTACTAAGTTTGTCAGAACTTTTCCTTTTCTGGGCTATGTTGACCCAAACTGGGAAGTTTTTATCAGCTGTCACTATTTGTTCGTTCTCACTGAGTGTCCTTTCATCTCTTTCTCTAGGACCTTTCAGCTTTCCTCCCCACATAATTTATTCCAGACCACAGAGAGCATCTGAAGCAAATTTCTCTGTGCACACCAGATTCACTCATCGCATCGTGCCCTACCACTGGTGGTCTCTGCCTTCCCAGCAGCCTGGGGCACCTCCAGGCTTAGCACCCCGCATGGAGGATGTGACATGGCATGATGGCTTCCAGCTCAAACTCTCTGTAACAAGACAAGAGGGAATTATGCATCTCAGGGAACCAGGAAACAACAGACCAGCTCCAACAGAACCTGTCAGAAACGGGGCAGAACTTCCACTTCTTGTGTCTGCCTAGGAAACACATCTTGTTTTGTTACTCTTGCACCCATTAAGTTTTCCTTGGCATGAGGCACTAATGATGTTTAGATGAAAATTCAGAAAAACGTTTAACCTCCGAGGCCTCCTCAGCAAAGGAGTGGCTCAGGCATTCAGCAGAGGGTAACAGACCTGGCTTTGAAATACCTGATTTGCCACAAAATATTGCTTAGAGATTTAAAGAGAAATTTAGGAGCCTGATAATAGTAATATAAATTCAACAGTTACTGAGATATTCCTTCACATTTACACTGGAATATTTGTGTCTGGTGGTTTACAATAGCGACAGAAATGACAAAAATATTTCCTTTGTGTTTTTCCTGATAATTTAAGTAATGATGATGTATATGGCTAACTTAATTCCCAACAGAAAAGATACCTCCAAAAGTGTTCCTCTCTTGTCAGGGAAATAGGGACAGAGTTTGTTTGCCTATACAGATGTTTAAGAAAAGTACACTCAAATAGCAGAGAAAAGTCTTCTCTGACATTTTAAGTTTACAAAGTCATATCTGTTTATATTAGCAGAAAATGAAAAATAAAAGGTAAAAAAAAAATCACAGCGAGAGAATACTGTATTTTGGGTTACCTTGGCTCCAAAAAAACAATCTCTAAACTTACTAGATATATTCAGGAGATTAAAAAGAAAGAGAAGGAGTATTGGATGGCTACACATGAAATAGTTTTACTCTGCCAACCTGTCCTAAACCAATAATTCAATTTCAATAAGAAAATTGAAACCATGTGTTTCTCTTTATAGGAATGATTGGTAAATTACATTTGGTTAACCATTTTCTTCCCACACATTCCTAATATGGTGTACCTTTATTTTTATTTTTATTTTTTCAGGACTAGAAATTAATCTTTTCATATTTAAAAGATCAGCACATATTTTATGCACAAGTATCACAATGCCAAATATGTTTCTGCAGCAGACCACCTCCAGGAAGTCTGAGAGGAGAGTCCTCCTCAGAGAGGAGTCCACCTACAGGGGAAAAGTAGCCCAGACACCTATATGATCACAGATGATGAGGCAAAGATGATAAAGGTATTCACTAAAGGAGACCCCATATTTCTTCTTCTATCAGCAATATATTCAAGTAACTGATTGATAAGGTTTGTTTTCATACAATAAATGTCTGAAGCATGAGGAGGAAAAATGAGGATGCACCATGTAAGAATAAATGTGATCAGAGCAAAAAAATCAGGTGGCTGGCAGACCTACCTTTAACATTTTATCTTCAAAGAGAGAGAGAGAGAAATAAAGACAAAAAGAAATACAAATATTTGAAAAGAAAAATAACCAAAAAGAATCGAGCTTTTTCTCCCTTTTTAATAATGTCATTGCTTGCTTATGCATCTATGTACTTATTCCTTTCCCCAGTAATGTTGTATTGTCATCCAGAAAACAAAACTATATGGATAAATTTCATGCTACTGAAAAAGATAAATGCTTTCATTGCAAATTCCAAAGTGCTTATTGTCCGATTCATGGGCTTGATGAAATGTTTATTATACACAAGTAGCAAACAGGTTTCCTTGGCAAATTGCAGAGAACTGTTGGTAAAATTCCTGAAAGAACTGTGAATAACCTGTGTGATGAATGGGGTCGTCAAATCTCATCATATTCATATATCTGAGGAAAGCTTAATTAAGTCAAATGAAGAAATTAAAGGTGTATGAAGAGGATTAAGACAAAAGCTGAAAATAAAAATAGATCTGCAAAATATTAGATCTCCTCTACCCTCAAAAGAGATCAATTAAATCTTTACAAGAAAAAAAGCACAGAAAAGGTCTCCTGTAGGGCCAGCAAAAGACTGAAGTGCAATATTTTGGAAATGTCATAATTCAAGAATACAATGTGTTATTTTTATATGCTGCAGAACCGCACAACTCCACCTCCGTCTCTTGTTGAAAATGCTACCCAACTAGCTTAATACTCACAACTCTTTGACATAGTGTCCTGGATTTTAACACTTTCTGCCTTTTTTATTTCTCATGTCTGCAGCAGTTCCAGGAGTCATTCACCTCAGTGCTATTATTCTTCATAAATCAGAGAGGAGTGACTGAGTCCCTTATAAATTATGTGTACCACTCTTGAGACCACCTGGTAAACACTGTGATGGTAAACAGGCCTTTTCCTTTTACATATATTTTTGAGAAACCTGCACAAAGTTTAAATTTCTGATGAACTGCTTGTTTTATCTCTAATTAGAATTAACACCAAAACCACTATTCACTATTCATATTTGCTCATCTCCTTATCTTAGATTAACCACTGTTTAATATGTGGTTAAAATTATTCTGCACATCATCAACTGATCTATGTGAAACAGCACAGAGAACAAAAGAAGCTTAATCTTCCATGAAGCTTCAGTCAAGTGAAACTGTACATAATCCAGAGACAGTTTCTTTTTGATAACCTGCACTTAATACACACTGAATGTCTCCCCTCTCTCTGGCCCTGCGTATTTTGAAACTGCTTATTGAAGTACAAAATAGCCCCAGTTACTATTATTATTATCATCAATATTTATTTGTTTATTTATTTATTTTGCTAGATTTCATGTGCTTTGGGCCTAATTGTGCAGACTCTTTGCATTGGGCATGATTGTTGAGCTGTCCCATGGACACAACCGTGTGCTAACAGCCGTGATACCAATGGGACCACTTGCAGTAATGTTACATCCAGGAAGGAAGAAGAGTTTATGAGATGAGGCAGTGATTGTAGCTGCAAATGACTTGAGACAAATAGTTGTTTGGGCTGCTAAGCTGCTATATGAGGGAATTGAGAAATTTAAAAATAAAAATTAAAAAAAAAAAAAAGAATCCTTCTCAGAAACAAGGCAAATAATAGTAAATACTATGTTAATACCCCAAATTATTAAGGCATGACAGCAGAAGATAACAGGTTCTTGTTAGTGAGTAAGAATGCAAATTGCTTCACTGACTCCCGTGCTTTTCCAAATGGGATTACTCACCTAAGTAACTCTGAGAGGGCTCAACAAACAGTCTTACAGTCTTAGTAAAACAAAACCAATTTTCTATACCTCGAAATACTGTATATCCAAAAAAAAAAAAAAAAAAAAGAAAATTAAAAAAAAAAAAAAAGAAAGTCACCCGGGAGTTGCAGCAACACTTGAATTTTTAACGCTGCCCGCCCCAGCTTCCAGCTGCACAGCACGGTGGGCTGTCACTGCGCTGATGCCCACCGAGCCCTGTACGATGCCTGGGGACCCCCCCCAGGTCCCCTCTCGCCCTCCGAGCCGGGGACGGGGCGGCAGAGGCCGGCGGAGGCTGCGGAGGGCGGCGGAGGCGGCGAGGCCACCCGCCGGGAGGCCGCTGCCTCCACTAGAGGTCTCTCTCGTTGCAGCTTTCCTCCTCCCGCGCTCGTTAATTATTTTACTCAAAGGAACAATTCTGCCTTTTAGATTGGAATGCCTCACTTTAAGTGGTGTGCTAGAGAAAGATATAATGCCTCCTTAGCTTGTTCTCCTGCTGATGGGTAGATGTTGGGTTGACTGAATGAATCATCCTCGGTATTTTAATACACAGTGGCTATACTTTAGCAAAGAAGCTTGAGCATTCACTTTGGCTTCCAAAAGGTGGAAAATTTGACCAGATAAAACAATATGCTAAGGTAAAAAGTGCCTTACCGACAGACAGCATGATACTTCAAACTCTCCTGAGGGCACCTAGGACCCTGTTATATACTTAGATCCTGTAATTTCAAATGTGAATCCTTTTAGATTTATTTCTATTTCTTTTTGAAAGAAAATAAAGTATATTTTCCCATATGAATTTACAGTAAAGTTCTGGTGTTTAACTACTTGCAATTTGTGATGTGTTTTTCTTTTAATAAAAAATGGGATATTAATTGTGGTAGTCACTATTTACTGTAATATTATATATAAAAAAAAAGCCCAACAACAACAACAACAAACAAGAAACAAAAGAAAACACCAAACTTATTTGTTTAATTATACTCTTCTTCTTTTTTTTTTTTTTTTTTAAATTCTTGTAGGATGTCACCTCACCTACACTGGCTACATGGATGAAACACTTCATCCAACTTACATAAAGTTGCTTCCTTTAGATTAATAAAAGCAAAAGACGTGAAGAAAATTGAATGAAATTCAAACATAACCCCATCCCCATAAACAATGCAAAACACGTTTGAAGAAAGTACAGTAAAGCACATTGATATCAGCTAAAAGGCTATATAAATATTCATGGAATAGAAAGAATTTTCTGATTTCCGTGGACAGTAGAGGAAGAAAGGTGGAGAGACAGTGCATCTTCTCAGCACAGGGAGTTGCATGTAGGAAGCAAAGAAGAAGATACTGCAGCAAATCAATGTCAGTATCATGCTAAAGGGAGTCAGAACAAGAGAAGATTCCCCTGTTGAACAGAGAGGTAGGCACTGTGTAAAAATGCAGGGAAACAAAGGGATTTGAATTAGTAGCAGTGGAGTGATACAACCTGGCCAAAATTAGGAAATGAGAAAAAAAAGGCAGAAAGTTATGAAAAAAGATACAATTATAAAAATTACTGTGAAATGAACAAGAAGGCACTGTAAGGATATATTATGGGGCAATAATCACACCATTCAGGCTGTGCTGAAAGAATTCAAGCTGAAGACTATTTCCTAGTAACAAACTGTAAAGTAGAGTTACAACGTGAATACATACTGCCCACAATATCTTACTGGGATTGTTAAAACTGTTGTGTAGATTGGGATCCTGATTTTGCTTCCACTAATA
Source organism: Anser cygnoides (assembly GCF_040182565.1). NCBI lineage: Eukaryota > Metazoa > Chordata > Aves > Anseriformes > Anatidae > Anser > Anser cygnoides. The sequence goes on from NC_089873.1 coordinate 28,061,706, forward strand.
TCACTGCAGTGCAATTGGAAATCTCCATGGAGTTACTGCTTATTTACAGTCCTGTGAGATCATATCGTACCTTAAAAGGTAAAGCCATTCTCGGTATTCTATTTATGTTTCCAAAGTACTTGTTCAGTTACAAAAAATGTTTCCCTTAAAGATTGCAAAGGTCCCCATTTTTCATTTCCATCAGCCTCACTGTTCCCACCTCTCCAGAATGGGTGTCAAAGGCTACCTTCCCAACTCAGCATCTCAGCACTCAGTTTACATAAGCACATGGAGCTGTGCAAGCACTAGGTGACAGAAAACCATGTGGTAATAATTCTTACTACAGTCATAATCTTTAGATGTTCAGTAGACCAAACTTTGGACCATGGTACTCTTAGTATGATACTCTTAGTACACTGAGCCAAGCACCCTGACTGCACTAAGGTGGACTTACTTATCGTGAGACTATAGGCCCACTGTAATGAAGCGGCTGGCACCTGACGAGATACCTTTGTTTTACCTCTGCAGAGGGGAATGACAACTGTGCAGTTGCCAGTCTATGGGTTTAAAGTCTGTTGTCCAAGTGAAGAAAGAATTCTGAAGTCAGAGGACAATGCTGAGGGTAAAAACAGTAGCTTGCAGGAGAACCAGATTACAAAAACCATAGCTTTCCTGCAAGCAGCAAGCATCTCCCTGACCCAGTGTGGAGAAGAGTCCCTCCTTCCCTGACCAGTGTAAACACTGGATGCCTGAAAAGGCTGCACAGCCCTTGGAGCCCACCAGCTGCAAATGTCTTTCCAATTCTGTAGAATTGGA